>NC_056747.1:965144091-965289091 GCF_019279795.1 Protopterus annectens
TTTTTTCAGAATTTTGGGGGGTTGTGTTGGTATTTAGTTTGTAATGTCATGTAGTAGGATTTTTTTTGTCCAGCCTAATGCATTTTTTTGCACTGTTGAGCAGTTCTTGTTACTCAGTTAGGCTTTGTGTTTCTTTGTTTTTTTTTATAGCAAAGCCAGGCAGTTTCTCTGTACTTGAGGATTTGTTTGGTTTCTTTACTGAGCCAGGGGTTTGTAGAGGTTCTAACCTTGATTTTGCACAATGGAGCAACAGTGTCTAGGTGTTGTAGAAATGTTTTGTTGAAATATGCTACAGCCTGGTCAAGTGGGAGGTATTTTTTTTTGGGGGGGGGGGGTCAAGTTACATTTACAGAGTAAAGTATTGAGGACCTCAGTAGAGAATTTTTTTGTGTTTTTAGTGGATTTATAGTTAGTGGTTTTGCATATGCTTGTTCTAGTATGTATAAGGTATATTATGTTGTGGTCACTTAAGGTGTCTGGGAGACTGCCTGTGTGGGGGTACAATGTGGGGTTGTTAGGACCCAGTCAAGGATGGATTCCCTTTTAGATTTTTGATCACATCTAGTTGGATTTTACTAGCTGCTGGCAGCCATGGTGATTTATTAGATTACTTGGTGGTTCTGATATACAGGTGAACCAATCTAGGTTGAAATCCCCCAGAATAAGGGTTTCATGTGAGTATGTGGAAGAACACCAGGATAAGAAGTCTTCAAGGCTAGCAGGTGTATTACCAGGTGGACTATAGATCACAATTGTAGTGATGACCTTTTTAGGGTGAAGCTGAAGTTGTGAGATAAGTATGTCCCAATTATTGGGGGAGGGGTAGGAGTTTGGTAATTGACGTACAGTTAAGTTGGACTTGTACAGTAAGGCAGTTCCACCCCTTTTAAAAAAGTGGTATGTCTTGTCTAATGATAGTGTAGCCAGTAGGGAGAACTTCTGAGTTAGCTATGTTTTTACTTGGCCAGGTTTCTGTTAAAACAACTATGGGGAGTAGTGTGCTATTGTGGCCTGGAATTTAGGTATTTTATTTTTGATACTTCTAATATTAATATTTAGCATTAAAAGATGGTTTTGCTGCTGTCATTGATTTGCCAAGGGATGAAGATAGTGGGGTGTTATGTTCTGACATTTGTGTTGGAGCAGTTTGTGTTGGACAGGGTGGATTTAGGCCTGGGCTGGGGTGGATGTCCCCTCTTATGGTAAGCCTGGTGTTAAAATGGTGATACAGATGTTGGAGTTTGGTGATGAGTGTGAGAAAGTATTGTGTTTGTTTGGGTAGGAATGAGAGCATATGTGTTTAGTTCTGAATTAGTCTGTTATGTAGTTTTTGAACAATTATGGGCAGATATTATAATGTACAGTGTCTGTATATGAGAGTCCATAATATAGTGTTGCACTACTAAGTTTAGGGATATTGCTAGAGTGATAACTTTTGGAGTTATAAAGAATTATGAGAAGACAGACTAGACTTAGTTGTGGAATAATCATGGTTATAAAGTTTAAGTTGGTTCTAGGTGGAGGTGTGGATAGGAATTATAAGGTTACACTATATGTGGATGTGTAAGTAGTGTGGGGTGATGTAATAATGCCTAGCAGGAATGAGAGTGGTTAGGAGTATTTTGTGGTGGTGTAATGTGATCTGACGTGATGTGATTGGTGGAGGTGATGTGAGGTTGAGCTGTGGGTGTGGTTGCAATTACTATAAATGTAGAGGTAATGAGAGTAGGAGGGAATTGGGGAGAGCCAGAGCATTAGCAATGGCAAATGGAGTGGGGCAGAGCCCACCAAGACAAGAGTAATGGGCAGCAAAAAGTAAGTGTTACTTAACAAATCTGAACACATTAAACAAATTCCTGAGGTCTAATGGCTTACCATCAAGATGAATTCAATTGCTAAAGAGCAATTGTGTCCTGGTGGGAGACTAGTAATTTAAAGATGGTTCCCTGCTCAGCAGGATTCTAATATAGACTTAGTATTGGGGGAGGGGGATAGCACAAGGGGTGTAAACCAGGTGGAATGCAAATAAACCAGCAAAACCAGAGAGGCAATCAGTGGAAATCTTTCTGTGAAGGCCTCAGATGGGGTGAGTAATAATTCAAACTTTGCCTATAAAGTGAAGGAGAGAAGAGACAGCAAAGTTTATTAAGGTTGGGAGTGTGTCTTCACATTGACTTGTTTATTAGTAGCCAGTTTGTGCACAGATTAGAGTAGGGAGATACATTAGCAATGAAGGGGAATGTATAGAGATGCAAATAAACAGGTGGGGCTCAAGTGATACAAACTAAGCAGAAAGCACTGAGAGAGCTGCTTGATGGTTAATCTAATCACAGAGACCTGAATTAAATGTATACTGTCTATTGGACTGTTAGGATTACTGCACTAGCTGGGGGGGGGGGGGTACAACAGTCAGTTTTATTAGCACGCTGAGAACTACTAAGAAACACTGCTAATGTTATAGCTTCACTCTCATAACACATACAAGTAGAATGCCTGGTTATTCTATATATATATATTACTAACAACTGCCCATTTTATGTCAGTCTATTCATAACAATTACATTTCTTTTCACAAAAAAAAAAAACTCCTAAACCTGTTTAACGATGCCTGATTTGGAAGTGCATGGCAAACAATTTGATAACAGTTCACTTACACTGATGGCTTGACTGAAAGAGTGTGTGTGTGTGTGTGTGGGGGTGCAACTAGTTAAATTTGGCACTGTTTAGTCATTGTATTTTCCACAATACCTCATTTTCATACTTTATTTACAAGATCTGAGAAATCCCATTCTAATGCATTTGTTTAAATGTCTCTTCCTAGTACCTCTCCAGCTGCAGGTTTTTTAACACTCGGGTATGTTCTGTAAGTAACCTAAATGACAACCAGCAGTCATTTACACTGATCTTGAGAAATGAACGAAAGGAAGTCTGGTGTAACTATTACACAACAGCTCATTTATTTAAAAAAATGTGAGAAATTAAAACCCCAAAAATACCTGACTATTACTGCAAATTTAAAGAAATAAAAATGAAGACATAAAAGCAATCTGAGGTCAGGCAAATTGTGATAAAACAGAAAAAAAGGTTTAAGTGAATCATACAAAATGTCAACATTTTTAAAATGAATGTTTGCTCATGGACATTTCTATGTCATTACAGGAATATCTGAACAAAAGAATATAATCTTAAAATATGAAATATATGACAGTATTCTAGGCTTTTTCAAAGGAAAAAAAATTGTAGAAGTTTAATAGTTCTAACAAATAGTTAAGTATAGAGAATTAAATGAGAAATTTCAGTCTTTGTACTTTTAATCAGTCTGTACAGTTGCAGCTTCATTTCCCTCATTTGAAGAGGTTTCTTGCTTTCTGTTATTGTCCATTTTATCTTCATTCTTGTTTTCATCTTCCTTTCCGCTGATTGTGTCTCTGCTGATGGAGATAGGAATGTCTCTACCTGTCACAGCTGGTGAGGACAGTCGTGGGGCTGCAATGACAAGCTCACCGTTGTGGGATAGCAAACAAGTTACTACTTCAGAATTCACATCCTCTGGTAACAGGACTTCCTTCTTAAACCGATTGCACTCATAAGAGAAAACTGTTTCACCATCCTCACTTTTCATTTCATGTTTTCCTTCCACAGTGACTTTTCTACCAGCTACTTTCACATTCAGTTCTTCTGGGGAAAACTGTTTAACATCTAGAGACAGTGAGAAGCCCTTCTCATCATTTTGTATTCTGCTGCCTGGATCTTTTTCCCTTCTGGTTTGCAGTTTGTCCACAGGGAGTTTTCTTTTCTCCAGGACATCGTCAGACAGCTGCTGAAAGATCTCATTCATAAAGTTCATTGTTCGCCTCATTTGGTGCAGGTCTGTCTGCAGTTCCCTTTCCAGCTGTTCAAAGGTGCTCAGGCTGAATGGCCAAGTTGTGAACTCTGGTTCCTGTGATGCATACAGAGGGCTGAAAGAAGTTCGAAAAGCTGGGTACCGTAGCATTGTGTCTGTATTTCCTATTTCTCCTTCGTCTGCTGTTGCGTGCTTATGTTGTCAGATTTCCTGTCAATGAGCTGAGCACTGCAGCCTTTATACATGTTGTTTGCATTCCCGGCAGTTCAGGAATCTTCTGTGCTTTACCAGAGTCAGTTATGAAGGAGGGGTTTGAATACAGTATGCAAACGAGGTGCTGTGTAACCCACCCTCGTATCAGGTTCCATAATACAACTCTGGCACCGGCTGGAAACTTCAAGCTCACAGGAGAAATAGATCGAACCAGTGAATTAGTAGCAGCCTAAGTAAAACAGTTCATGTACAAAAAAGTAAAGTGCAGTGTCTTTCACACATAAAATGTACATCATCAGTAAATGTTTGACCACCAACAAATTCTCTGCATGTCATTTGAAGTGTAAAACAGCAAATCTTTATATACTACTTACATTTAAAATTGAATAAAATCGTGTTTATTTTGTGTTCATGTGACATGCCCGTGGAAGTTATATAATCTCATGTTTAGCTCTTAGAAAGTGTAGTGCAAACTAAGACCTGGAAACCATCACGTAGCAGTAGTTCCAAGCATAGCTCTCAGTTTATTACCTCCAAAATCAGAGAAAAATACAGAAATAATTAGCAATAATCACGGACACTTTTTAAATGATAGGTATTACTATCCTGAAGTGTTGTCAGAATAAGACAATGTGACCTGCCATGCATTTTGTGAAATAAAAGAACTTTATAACTCAGGTTCTTATCATTATTTATTAAATGTAGTCCACTGCCTTTACTCTCAAAATTACCAGTTTTGGGCAGGATTATGAGGGGCAGAACAAAATGCTGATCCAAATAGAGACAGCTGAGTGATATGATGCCAAGTGTTTTCATTAAGTATGAAATTAGACACCTTAATGTTTATGAAATATATTTTCTTAATAAAAAAAATACTGGAAGTAAATTAAGGTATTCTGCCTTACAGGGTTTACTCTAGGATGGCAGTGAAGTACAGCAGATTTGCAACACCTCTCTCACAGTGCTTTGCCCTCTGGACTGGTCATTGCCTAGGGTGCCTCATGTTGTCTGTTTTATGTAGAGTTTCATGTGGGAGTCCAACTTCCACCCACATTCTCAAATCATGGTGACAGTTTGATTGATGAGATTAAATCAGAACAAAATGTGTGTGTGTTTGTGTGTGTGTGGGGGGTTGTGCGTATAGGGATTCCATTGCTTTCTGGGGTAGGCAGCTGCCCACTCTCTCAGTTCTATACAGACATCTGGTGTGTGTCTGTGTGTCTGTGTGTCTGTGTGTCTGTGTGTCTGTGTGTCTGTGTGTACATGTATAAAAATGTGTGCAGCATGTTGAATACTATATGTGGGATGCAGTACTGTATTTGAATGCAGGTCTGACTGTGTGTGTGTATGTGTGTGTGTGTGTGTGTGTGTGTGTATACATGCATTCAAACAGTTAAGTATTTCTGATTTCCTTTTCTTAATGTTTTTAATGCAAAAGTACATAGTAAATGTATGTTAAAGTAAATTCAGCTGCATATTATGGTTGCCATCAATGGTCAGATTTCCTTTGTGGACTACAAAATGCTCATGCACTCTAACAATGCAAGGACTGACTTAGTCAGTGGGTACCTCTTACAATGGATCTGCATGTACCAGATATGCATCGCTCTCTGGAACGATGTCCCAAAAAAGCATAAAAGACCTTTTTATGAGCAGTATCCGTGCACCTACTTGGTGGGGTTGCCATCTGACTGTCTGTGCAGTTTTACCCTGTGTGTGTGTGTGGGGGGGGGGGGGATTGAAAATGATAGATGTATTGGGAAATCTTTGATACTACATTTATCTTAACATATAAACTGATACAATCAACATTTAAAGCTTAGCCTTTCAATACTGCATTGCTGCTTATGTAAATTTGTCAGAATAGTTGACAATTGCCTTTAAACCCCTGACTGATCTAATTGCTTTATTTTGCTATGAAATGGGGGTGTTAAGTTCTCCATCTCTCTGCAATAAAACCAGTGGAAAACAGTTCCACAGCTTTCTGTCTTTTTTATATCAGTTGCTGTGTTCTTGACATTAGTAGGATTAGTTGCCCATCTAAGACTGACAGCAATACCTGACAGGGTTGTTGTTATCTTTTGGCTTTTCCCGGTTAGGGGTCACCACAGCGGAACTCCGGTCCGCTAATGATTGGCAGTAGATTTTCACGAACACCGAGGTGCCAGCTCGACATTCAACCTTCAACGAAGGCACGCCCATTTAGGCATGTATTTCGACCGCCCACCCAACCGTGGGGAGGATATGCAGACTCCACACAGAAGGCACTCCCCGCACTCCAGCCGAGAATCGAACAGGATAACCTCTTGCTGTAAGGCAACAACGCTACCGTTGCACCACCGCGGAATACAGATTTAACTGTGTTTGTGGTATGTCATGCAGGTGGAAATGAATTCCTCTACAAAGTATATGAGAAGTTAAGCTTTAAAAACAGCAGGTGGGCTTTCCCTTCCTTTGACTCAAATGCAAGGAAATAAAAGTTATAAAAAGTACAAGCATGTTTCTGGTACTTACACAATGCTGGAACCATATTGTATGGAAAAAGAAACCTAAACATTGAGTTAAACTGTAGGAGAGGGTGGAGTTTTTCCTTAAGTGATAGTTTGTCAAAATTCGCAGCTCCGCCAAAGCCGAGAACACAGCTACCTATGTGGAATTATTCACAGAAACCCTGTAAAAACATGAGAATGGCTGCTTTGAGGGTGCTGTGTCTACCAGAAGTAAGCCTAAATGTAACACTTAAAAAAAAAAAAAAAACAAAAAAAAACATTGGTGCATCCTCACCAAAAACAGTTTATATAATAAAATAAGAAAACGCATGGCCAAAATCGGGAAAAGCTGCTCCCTTAAAAACAAAGCCTCTGTTGTACAACTATCCCCATTTCTTACCTTAACACGGAATATAACAAAAGAAAAAAAGTAATGAAAAAATCAGAAAGAGCAGCTGACTTAAAGACAAGAGGTTTCTGATTCAACTAAACAAGAAATTAAGAGGTCTAATAAAATCCAACATGGCCAATTACAAGTTCAGGATAGCCTCCAAGGCTAATCACAAGGCCTTCTTTAGCTATATCAGGAACCTTAAAGGTAATGCTCAACACTCAGCAGAACTGGTCATAAATGGCACACTCTTCACTGACCAGGATGACATAGTGAATCTATTGGCTGATAAATTTAGATCTGACCTCAGGCCCCACTCCCCCCACCCAGTGTAAAATCCTTTCTAGCTTATCACCCCAACTATCAACAGGGAGCAGGTCCTTGGCAGCACTCGGTAAGGCCAAAAACACTGCTTCAGTGGCCCTGACAATATCCTCAGTTGCCTCCTAAATAGCCTAAAACATGACTAGCAGGACTGCTTGAGGTACTCTTCAACTACAGCCTCAAAACAGGTTACGTGTCAGGTGAAGGGAGGGCCACAGTGATTGATCTTCACTCTTTATAAGGATTGACCATCAACTGGCCCCTGGAACTACAGATAGCTCAATCTGAATAAAGCCATGGAAAGAATTATAATGGAAAAGATGAACAAGGACATTGGCAGCCTTCAAACACTGGACCCATCCCAGTTTGTCTCCATTAGGGAAACCCTTGCCCACTCATACTGGAAGGCTTCTTCAGGAGGGTCACCAAGACTATTGATGAGGACAGAATAGAGCATACTGCCTACTTTATCCTGGCCAAGGCATTTGGTACAATACCCCACACTGGTATTGTTGACAAACTCTAAGAACTAGGCATAAATTCCTATATAACTTGCTAAATTGCTGGCTGGCTCACAGATGGGACCCAAGAAGTCAGGATTGGTGAGACCACCTCCACTAGGAGACCAGTCAACAGCAATGTACCCCAGGGCTCCATGTTGGACTCAGTCCTGTTTGGCATCTACTTCCTACTTCAAGAATAATGTCAAAGGCCTGTGAATCACCCAGTTTGCAGATGACTGTAAACTGGGAACTAACATAGATTTCCCAAACAACACTGGCATCCTATAAGAGGGTCTAACACAAGCAAATGACTGGTGCCAAGGCCATGGTTTAAAACTCAGTGAGAAGAAATGCATTATAATACCCATTGAGAAGTCATCCACCCAAACTAATTACTGCAGCAATAAAACACCCTTAAGAGTTGATCTGGTAGTTAGGGATCTGGGAACATATGTAGACAGTAATCTGACCTTCAACCAACATGTAGCCAAGATAGTAAGAAAACTATTTTATGTTGCCCAACTCATAAGCAAGGGTTTGGCATCCAGGTCGAAGGAAGTTGTAGCACCACTCCACTAAGCATCTATCAGACTCATCATTGAGTAGAATGCTCCCTTCATGTACCAAAATCAGGCACTTGCAACCGTTGGAACACCCTGAAAGGTTCCTTACCAGGAAAATCAAGGGTATGAATACTGTGTCCTACATAGATTGCCTTAAGGCTCTGTCTCTATACTCAATCTCCTACAGGTTACTAAGATGCTATCTATGCTTGGCATATAAGACACCATTAGACCCATCTTTGATGCATCTCTTGAACATCCCCAATGCAAATAGCACCTGAAACACTAGATCCTAGGACCTGAACTTTACCTGCTACATAAACAGAATATGCTGGAGAGACCAATACATGTCTCAAAGGATCCCTGCACTTTGGAATAATCTCCCCATCCACATGAAGCAAAGTTCATCCCTAACTGAATTCAAATAAACCCTTGATCAATGATTAGGAAATCCCAACTTTACCACTAGTTTGGCCCGCAGGTCTCTGAAAGGCATATTAGTCCTCAACTAAAATATCCCCTTACATAAACCCTACCTACCTCCTTACTAACATACCCCACCATATAGTTGTCCAAGGTACTCAGGAACAAAACTGGGTTATGTATCATGACCAGGATTATAAAGACCCTTGTGGTCATTAGCCTAGTATAAACCTATGAACTTGTTGACTCTCAACAGCGTTCCTGGTAAGGCCAGTTGCTTGTCAGACAAGTGCAGTCACTGTCCACACATAACTTGTGAATGGTCTCTGGCCATCTCAGTAATCAAGGAAATGTTCTGTTTATGGGACAGATTACTGTGTGATCTCTTCACATGTTTAGTGAAAACATGTCACAAGTACTTTTCTTTGATCCTCCTCTGTACAGGATCAGTCCAGGGATGATCTAACTCACAGATGGCATCATGGTGTCCTCTACACATCCCCCCATTTTCTCGATTATGGGATTTATTCTAAAAGCCTGACTTCTCAATATCAGAGTTGTCTGCATATTCCTCTTTGGCATTGTGCTATAGCATTGCATTCTACAGAAGCAATTGTGACTGCAGCCTTTCGAGATGGTGCTTTCTCCACTTCATGCAACCCTACACAGCTCTGTACTTTGTAAAACTGGCAGCATGACTCCTCTAAGTCTACTGACAGCCATCAATCTTGTTTTTTTTTTCTTGGATGCACCATTATTGTTTGTTCTTCTCAAAGACCTTCCACTTTAACATTCAACTATGAATCATATTACTAAGGATAATTTTAACAACATTTATCTTTATAGCTCTGTTCCTACTGCTATAGATCAGCCATGAGCAAGTCATGCACGCACATGCAAACTCTTCTTACCTCTGCTTTCTGGCATGAGGTAGGTGCATGTGTGACTAATCTGGAAGTATACATACGGTGCAGCCCCCATTTGGCATTAGCTCAGGGTGTAGGATCCCAGGTAGAGTGATGTCACACATCAGTGGGTGAGGCTCACATCCTAGTAGGTTCACTTTTGTAATTCTCTTCATTCGTACTTGAACCTGGCATAGAGAGGCTGTCCTTTGTGTAAGCTCAGGGTTGAGTCCCAAGCTGGTGTGAAAAGAAGACCAAAATAATCCTTCATCTGTTGCAGACATTATACTTGCAAAGAACGGTCATTGGCCAGAAGGCTGTGAAGAAAATAAACATCTGGATTCAGTTACGGGATGAATTAAATACTCTGACTGGCATCCTCCACACAGGAGAACAATGCAGGTACAAGTATGATAACTTACGCAGGCAGAGGCATAACCAGTTAGCCCTGTGTGCAGAGGTTCAGGAGAGGAAGCCAGAGTTCTGCAGCAAGTGTTATATTTCCATTTCTATTGCAGTAGTAAATATGATGTATACTGTCTAGGTTTATTGCAAATTTTTAATGAGTTTACAAAGAAATGCGTAATTGTATTAAATGCTTCATACTAAATATATCAGGAGCACAACTACTACAAACGTTTACAATGGTTTGTAAATCCCATCAATGGAGGAAAACACTGCTGACTTCTCTGTCACTTCAGTATAAGTGTACAAATAAATAATGTACTGAGGTAATACTTGCATTTCAATAATAACCATTTCATTTTTCTGTTGCCTGCTGCTTCTGTTCCTGTGTTCCGTTACCATCTTAATATCTCATTTTACGGTACCAAAAATAATTTGATACAACACAGTTTGTTGCAGAAGAATAGTTTTGTTTATTGCAGAGAGCATGCTTATGTGGGGGACAAGGTGAGCAAGGCTCTGTCTCCCATAAAAAGCTTTATTCTTTTATATTATTTTTGTCTCATATCAACTATAATGCTAGTTATTTTGCAGCCACTGACCAATTAGAAATAAACACCTTTGCATTATTTTTGCTAGCTGAGACTCTCCTGACTCTCTTTCTGTGCTTTACATAGTAGGCACAATATTACTTATTTATTTTCCATTTGTTTACCAGGTTAGTTCGACTAGACACAAGGTGACCGTTTCCAGCAGAGGCTCAGGGAGAAAAGCTCCAAATACATAGTAAAAAATTATAAAAAATAATACAAATAATAAAAAGATTATATAAACATAATTATTTTGTACAAAAAGCATAGAGTATATAAAAGGAGTAAAAATCAGAGTTTTACAACTGATGCAGCATACAGTGGTTAGAATATTGAGAAACAATTAAACAAGATATTATACAACAAATATAGAATTGCTTGAACATAAATTCAAAAAGTAGAATTGCTTGAACATAAATTCAGAAAGCAGTTTCCATACACAAACAGGGTCATAAACTAGAAATCATAACTATAAAGGTGGCCTTTCCATAGCAGGCACAAATTCCAAATTCCATAATAGAACTTTATGCACTAAACATGCTGACACTGTTTTTGTTGGCAGGAAATAAGTCACCAAAAGCAGACTAAAACTATCAAAAATCCACTTCAAACTGAAATGAACTTCAAAACAGAACATTCATTAAACATTTTCCCTTCTCATATACTTCTCCCTTCACATTTGATTCTGTATTTACTAAATTTCTAAGTTATATGTAGCGCTAATCACAGTACCTTTCTGTAGGACAAGTACTAGGGTATTGATAATGTATTGTGCATTTCCTGAACTTTTCTCATCTTCTGCAAATGATACATTCACAGGCACCACACACCTCTGGAAGGAGGGAATAAGGAACTGTTGAACTATGTATTCATTATAAGATTTGCTGGAATACTAGCTGCATTGTTTACGCTCTGATCAATACCATATTTTTCATGCTTGCCTGTTGATGAAAATATCAATGAAATAACATGTAAATATTAGCAACGTAATGGCATATATTACAAAGGGAACATTAAGGGAAACAATTTAGTGCAGATTATTGATAACACTAGTAACATGTTTTACCCACAGCAACACCTGCAAGGCTCTGGCCTTCCTAAAACTGACTATCTGTAAAGTAACCACAACAGCGAAGTTTTTTCATGAATAATCAACTCAAAGCCTTAGTCACCCTCCCATTTCAAAGGATTTGGTGCACCTGAATGGATCCACTGCTGAAGTCCAAAACCGCCATTCCTTTTTTTTTTCTAAAGTCATGCATAGCATTTGTTTTTGTGAGATGCATATCTTAGTTACTGACAAGGAATACAATAATCATAGCTATTTTATTTATTTATCCCTTGTTGACCTGTTATATACAGGCACAAGTGCACTATTCACACATTTACCTTATACATTTGTGAAGCATGGGACTTTGATTACTAGACATTTAGTAACATACAGCTGAAGAACTCAGAAACAGTAAACTGAAAATACAAACAAAAACATTGAAAAATGATGTTTTGATTCAGGCTGAAAACCCTTTAAACTAGATGTCTAGGGTTCATTACAGGTGGGAAGGTGAAGGACAGGGTGTTTCTTCAACACCTGCAATCATAACTCTGCTGCAGATTTAGAAATAGACAATTTATAGTTTTGGGGATGTATAGGAGTCAACAGTGCTACATTTGCACTTAGATGTATTATAATGAACTTTCTCTGTTCAGATCATGATAATTTAATAACATCAACTGTTTAAAAAAAGTTTCTGTTTATAGACACATTAATCTTTATTAACACAGACCTTAGGTCTTCTTCCAGGCAGTTTCAACTAAAGGAAATTATCTGGCTTATCGATGAAAAGGCTTTGATTTAAAAATAATTACTTGCATTGTGTTTTTCTTAATAGAGTTATCATTAGCTATAGTTTTCCAAAACTGTCAGTGTTATCCCTTACAACCAGCAAAAAATGAGCAGTAAAAAACAATACGGAAAACACCAGGCACAGGGTTCCAGGCACTTCAAAAGCCACAGCAGTCCACTCAGTGTATTTTTAAAATGAACAGTCTTTTACTCACATCAAGAACTACGTATGATTTAACACTTTCATCTACTGCACCATAGACTTCATCAGAATCAATTAAAAAACATTCTTCACTGATATTTATACCATTTTCAAGCCAATTAATTCATTAATTAGCAGCAACTACTTCATTAGCTTAAAGCAACAGTAACAAACTACCATATATGAGTCCCAATTCTAAAAAAACTGCAAATATAAAACACTAAAATAAATAAATGGTATGAATAGCTGTTGTTATTCATAAGTAATATTAAAAACCTAATACCAAAAACAAGTATTTATGTGTTAAACATAATATAAGATGTTCAAATGACAAGCTGAAACTTTACCTATATATAATATAGTAGTGTGACATATTTATGACAATGTTAACCTCAAATACATATTATTATATTTACTATTGTCTTAATTCAAGCACAGGTGTAATATTATCATTAATACTAGGGGTGCATCTTCCATTTAACAGCAACTGCCATCTCACCTCTCTCTCTTTCAAAATAGCTTTTATATCCCCCCCCCCCCGGCTGTGATATAACTATTTCCGCAATACCAAACCTGAAAGCAGAGCAAGTAGAATTAGCTTCTATATGTCTGTATAGAGCAGTATTTGTATCCGTTCTCCTTATATAATAAAGATGTTCGTATATCGTTTTTTTAAACGCTCTATAGGTTTTTCGCTATATAGAATGCAGCACAGGTATTGCGCTTAGCTAAATATATCACCTGTTTAGTATTACAGTTCACTTTCTTAAAAATATATTTGTTTTATTAATGTTCTCAAGAATAATATAGTTGTCCTCTATGATAGCAAAGCACTGTTTACACCTGCCACATTTCCTAGTACCTTTGTTGGTTCTTCCTTGTGCTTGTATACTTTTATTATATTCAAATTTATTTTTCAAATTCTGGGCAGTTTTATACATGAAATTAGGCTTATGCCCCAAGATCCTATAAACCTTGGCATTACCTTTTAGGTGAGCCCAGTTTCCTGTGCTGCATTCTATATAGGGAAAACCTGTAGAGCTTTTAAAAATAGGCTATATGAATATCTTTATAATCCTACAGGTAAAGAAAAAAGTTTCAACTTTTTTGAATATTTGATCATGTTGGATGCACGTTTTCTTTAAATAAATAAGGTATAAAGGAATTTGACTTCATTGATGTGTTAGTGAAAAGATAAAACAGTGGATTGCAAACATCACTTTTTAGAAAATGTACTGGAGTTCTGGAACTCGCATGTCTCCTCTACATCTCATCACTAACCATCTTGAAGACATTTAGAATGGTTGAAGGAAGCTCATTGCAAGAGAAACCCACTGACATACTCACAAATTGCAGATGAACACACTGACAGACTAGTTTGTCCACCTATCAATTCCCAACTTACTCACCTGCTGATGGAACACTGGGTACATTCCCTTGCATACCTCTCAACAGTCACTGATTCTGCAGAATGTCCCTAATTTTGCCTCAGATTTTCAGCATGTCCATCACAAACTTTCAGATTTTTTGGTAAATGTGGAAAACTGTAGAGTCAAGAATTTCAGACATTAGAGTTTCGTGCTTCTAATTGTTTTGAAAATGTATATTAATACAAAAGCTATATACACACATATAAAATGTCCCTTATTTTTTGCCCCCCCCCCCACACACACATATAATTTATGGATTTGTCCACAACTCTTGACAAGAGTAAAGAATTTGGTAAGTATTCACCCTTGGCACAAAACCATGCCATACATAAGGCACTCTGAGGCTACATTTTATTACTACAGGAGTGTTAGATGATTACCAGATCACTTTTGAAAGTGGTTGTTCACATACAAATTGCACTGAAGTGTGGTACAACATAAGCAGATCTAGGATGACACTGAGAGATGCCAAATAACTGTTGGTGCCTAATACAAGGCAATAATCACTGCATTGTTTCCAGCACAATTGTGGCCAGTAGTGGCAACTTGGTAAATATTTGTGATAACCGTACTCTAGGACTTGTTCGGTTTTATGTACTGTATCATATTAACTACAGAGGGATTAAACTGATCAGTCACAGCATGAGGTTATGGGAAAGAGTAGTGGAAGCTAGGTTAAGAAGGGAGGTGATGATTAGTGATCAGCAGTATGGTTTCATGCCAGGAAAGAGCACTACAGATGCAATGTTTGCTTTAAGAGTGTTGATGGAGAAGTACAGAGAATGTCAGAAGGAGTTGCATTGTGCCTTTGTGGATTTAGAGAAAGCATATGACAGGGTGCCTAGAGAGGAGTTGTGGTATTCTATGAGGAAGTCGGGAGTGTCTGAGAAGTATGTAAGAGTGGTACAAGATATGTACGAGGGTAGTGTGACAGTGGTGAGGTCTGCATGGGAGTGACGGATGCATTTAAGGTGGAGGTGAGATTACATCAAGGTTCAGCACTAAGCCCATTCTTATCTGTAATGGTGATGGACAGGTTGACAGACGAGCTCAGACAAGAGTCCCTGTGGCCTATGATGTTTGCAGATGATATTGTAATCTGTAGTGAGAGTAGGGAACAGGTAGATGAGACCCTGGAGAGGTGGAGATATTCTCTAGAGACAAGAGGAATGAAGGTCAGCAGGACTAAGACAGAATATATATGTGTGAATGAGAGGGAGGATAGAGGAATGGTGAGGACACAGGGAGTAGAGGTGGCGAAGGTGGATGAGTTTAAATACTTGGGATCAACAGTTCAGAGTAATGGTGAGTGTGGAAGAGAGGTGAAGAAGAGAGTACAGGCAGGATGGAGTGGGTGGAGAAAAGTGTCAGGAGTGATTTGTGACAGGCGAGTACCAGTAAGAGTGAAAGGGAAGGTCTACAAAAGGGTATTGAGACCGGCTATGTTGTATGGGTTGGAGACAGTGGCACTGACAAAAAGGCAGGAGTCAGAGCTTGACGTGGCAGAGTTGAAGATGTTAAGATTTGCACTGGGTGTGATGAAGATGGACAGGATGAGGAATACGTATATCAGAGGGTCAGCCTCGGTTGGAAGATTTGGAGACAAAGCCAGAGAGGCAAGATTACGTTGGTTTTGACATGTGCTGAGGAGGGATGCAGAGTATATTGGGAAAAATATGCTAAACATGAAGCTGCTAGGTAATAGGAAAAGAGGAAGGCCTAAGATAAGGTTAATGGATGTGGTGAGAGAGGACATGCAGGTGGTTGGTGTGACAGAGCAAGATGCACAGGACAGGAAGACATGGAAACAGTTGATATGCTGTGGCGACCCCTGACGGGAGCAGCCGAAAGAAGACTAAGAAGAAGAAGTATTGAGGGGATTTTGGATAAATTAGTTCAGTTGCATTAATGTTTGTAAGTGGGGGAGGGATAGAGGTTTCTACCATTGTAGTAATGGCAGCTGTGCTGTGTGAATGAGCGGTAAGCATCTTTATTGTATATACATATGTGCATTTCTGTATATATTTTTTTCATATTATAACATATTATAACACACTCTGCTGGTTTGTGTAACATAGGCGGGAATGATGTAGACAGGCTAACACACACACACACACACACACACACACGTATGTATATATATATATATATATATATATATATATATATATATATTATATATACTCTTTAATTTATAAGCGTACTACTGTGTGTTTTTTGTCATAACTCTTTTGTTTTTGAATGCAGGAAATGTTTATTCCTGGAAAATTGCTCTATACGTTGTGTGAAGTTTGTTTATGTTCAGGTAAGTGGAGTTGTTTACTAATGAAAAATTCAAATATACTAAAATGTTTGGCATTGGGGGTAGGAGTGCATGTACAAGTGTTTGCAGGTTAGCAGTGCTGTACAAGTCCATTTATGTGAGGTGTGTGTATGAGTGCCCTGTGTGCTGGTACTGTTAGGTAAAGCATTTTTCATAAAGTAGCTTGTAGGGTTGAGGTTAGGGGTAGAACCAATATTTCACACCATCCAAATATTTAAATGTTTAAATTCCTCCAAGTTCTTTACATACCTAACTTAGTCTTTTGGCTTTTCCCGGTTAGGGGTTGCCACAGTGGAACTCCGGTCCGCTAATGATTGGCAATGGATTTTTATGGTGCCGAGTTGCCAGCCCAGCTTTACTTATTGACTGTGTTTTTATATATATATATATATATATATATATATATATATATAGAGAGAGAGAGAGAGAGAGAGTCCATTTCACATGTGTAGTTTGTATGGCAGAATCATCTTTACAGAATGATCTCTTAAATGTCTTCTAGTCTGAGTAGATTCAGACTCAACATTGTCTGCAAAATTGCTGATTTATTGCTTCATTCTGCCTTACTCCTTTTTTTGCCATGATTATGATGATGAGGGGTTCAAGGATTGAAGGCATGAATATATGATCTGGATGGTATCAAACTGTTTAAGGCATAGAATTAATGCAAATTAATAAAAGTAAGCCTTTGTTTTCTTCCAGTCTACAGAAATAAAATATATTATTGTTTGTTTTTTCCTATGAGCATCTTGTTAGTGGGTTGCAGTATTGTGTTTGACATAAATGTGCATTGTTGTTACTGAATTGAATGACCCCAGCATCATTCTGTTTCTTAAAAGATATAGAGACAGATAGATAGAGAGACAGATAGACAGATAGATATGGCTCACCTGATAGTGCATGCCATGTGGCAATAGTATTTTATTGTTTCTTTTATTTTTCTTTTGTTTGACATACAGTTTTTGCTATTCTATATTGAAAACAATTGTCCTTCATTTTTGTCTGTCTAATGGAACCAATTATCATTTTTATCACAAAAAAAAGACTCACAGTGACTGGCTCATAGAAGACAGACACTCATGGCAACCAATTTTATAGCAGTCCACTTACACTGCTGGTCTGAATAAGAATGTGTGTGTGTGTGTGTGTGTGTGTGTGTGTGTGTGTGTGTGTGTGTGTGTGTGTGTGTGTGTGAGCATGGGGGTTACTAGGTACTGTCAGTGATTGTATTTTTCACCATATCTGGTTTTCATACCACTGCTTTATTTACAAGATTTGACAAATCCCATCCTAATGCATTCTTTTACGTCTGTTCACAGTCCCTCTACAGCTCCATTTTTTTGACACTCGGGTATGTTTGATAAGTAACCTAAATGAAAAGAAACAGTTATTTACACTGATCTTGAGAAATGAAGGAAAGGAAGTCTGGTGTAATTATAACAGATAATTTATTTAAAAAATATGTGAAAAATGAATACTAAAAATGAATGACTATTCCTGCAAATTTAAAGAAATAAAGAGAAAACAAAGCTTGCAAAAGCAATTTGAAGTCAGGCAACTTGTGATAAAGCATAACATTTTTAAATGCATCATATAAAATGTAAACATTGTTAAACTGATGATCTACTCACTGACATTTCTGTATCATTACTGGAAATATCTGAACAAATCATTATATTCTTAAAAACAAGAAATATCAATGACAGCATTCTAGACTTTTTCAAAGGACAAAAAAATGGAAGTAGTTTAATAGTTTGAATAAATATTTAAATGGTTAAGTCTTCTTCTTCTTCTTCTTTTTCTTTCGGCTGTTCCCATTAGGGGTCGCCACAGAGGATCATCTGTTTCTATTTCTTCCTGTCCTCTGCATCTTGCTCTGTCACACCAACCACCTGCATGTCCTCTCTCACCACATCCATAAACCTTATCTTAGGCCTTCCTCTTACCTGGCAGCTTCATCCTTATCATCTTTTTCCCACTATACCCAGCATCCTTCCTCGGCACATGCCCAAACTAACCAAATCTCGCCTCCCTGGCTTTGTCTCCAAACCGTCCAACCTGGGCTGACCCTCTAATATACTTATTCCTAATCCTGTCTACCCTTGTCACACCCAGTGCAAATTTTAACATCTTTAACTCTGCCACATCCAGCTCTGACTCCTGCCTTTTTGTCAATGTCACTGTGTCCAACCCATATAACATAGCTGGTCTCACTGCCCTCTTGAAGACCTTCCCTTTCACTCTTACTGGTACTCGTCTGTCACAAATCACTCCTGACACTCTTCTCCACCCACTCCATCCTACCTGTGCTCTTTTCTTCACCTCTCTTCCACACTCGCCATTACTCTGAACTGTTGATCCCAAGTATTTCATCCGCCTTCACCAAGTCTACTCCCTGCATCCTCACCATTCCTCTATCCACCCTCTCATTCACACATATATAGAGCTTTAAGAGAAATGTCAGTTGCTGTACATCTAGGCAGTCTGTAGAGTTGCAGCTTCATTTCCCTTATTTGAAGAGGTTTCTTGCTTGTCTGTACTGATGGAAATGGGGATGTCTCTGCTTGTCACAGCTGGTAAGAACAATCGTGGGGCTTCAATGACAAGCTGGCCTTCATGGGATAACAAGCAAGTTACTCCTTCAGAATTTATATCCTCTAGTAACAGGACTTCCTTCTTAAACTGATTGCACTCATAAGAGAAAACTGTTTCACCATCCTCACTTTTCATTTCATGTTTTCCTTCCACTGTGACTTTTTTTCCAGCTACTTTCACATTTAGTTCTTCTGGGGAAAACTGTTTAACATCTAGAGACAGTGAGAAGCCTTTCTCATCATTTTGTATTCTGCTGCCTGGATCTTTTTCCCTTCTGGTTTGCAGTTTGTCCACAGGGAGTTTTCTTTTCTCCAGGACATTGTCAGACAGCTGCTGAAGGATCTCATTCATAGAGTTCATTGTTCACCTCACCTGGTGCAGGTCTGTCTGCAGTTCCCTTTCCAGCAGTTTGAAGGTGCTCAGCCTGGATAGACAAGCTGTGCATTCTCGTTCCTGTGAAGTATACGGAGGGCTGAAAGAATTTCGGAAAGCTGGAGTCAGTAGCATTATGCTATTTGCTGTCTCTCCTCTCTGGGATGTCGTGTGCTTCAATTAAGTTGTCAGATTTACTGTCTAATGAGCTGAGCACTGCAGCCTTTGTACATGTTGTTTGCATTCCAGGCAGTTCCGGAATCTTCAGTGCTTTACCATTCAGCTATGAAGAAGGAGTTTGATTATATTAGGCAAATGAGGTTCTGTTTAACCCTCCCTCATATCATGTTCCATAATACAACTCTGGCACCTGCTGGAAACTTCAGGATCACAGGAGAAATAGATTAATACAGTGAATTAGTAGCAGTGTAAACAAAGCATTTCATATATAATGATGAAACACAATGCAGTCTCTTTCATACATAAATTTATGTAATCAGAAAATGTGTGGCAACTGACAAATTCAGTTCTTGTCATTTGAAATGTAAAGCATCAGTTCTTTCTACACTCTTTACATTAAAAATTGTTTAAAATAGCATTTCTTTTATTTTCACACTACATATCTCAGGCAGTCATACATCCTCATGTTTAGCTCTTAGAAAATACACTGGAAACTAAGACATGCAAGCCATCACTTAGAAGTGATGCCAAGTTTGTCTTTTCGGCTTTTTCCTGGTAAGGGGTCGCCACAGCGGAACTCCGGTCCGTTAATGATTGGCAGTAGATTTTTACGAAATGCCGAGGTGCCAGCTCGATGCCCAACCTTCAACAACGGCACGCCCATTTACGCACGCATGTCTTTCGAACGCTACCCAACCGCGGGGAGGACATGCAGACTCCACACAGAAGGGACTCCCAAGCCACGCCGAGAATCGAATGGGAGAACCTCTTGCTGTGAGGTAACAACACTACCACCATACCACCGCGGCATAGCTTTCAATTTCGTACCTCCAGAATCAGAGAGAAATCCAGAAATAATTAGAGACAATCAGGGACAGTTTTTTAAATATTAGTACT
Source organism: Protopterus annectens (assembly GCF_019279795.1). Taxonomy (NCBI): domain Eukaryota; kingdom Metazoa; phylum Chordata; order Ceratodontiformes; family Protopteridae; genus Protopterus; species Protopterus annectens. The sequence continues at coordinate 965,164,584 of NC_056747.1, forward strand.
ACAAGTTTGAAAAGTTTCAAAAACAACACCAAGAAGAAAGCAGGAATAAATATGACAATCCAGTAATCAAAAGACAGATTTAATGTTTTCTCTAGCGCGTCGACATGAAATGCCTTTAATGGAGTAAAAACTACTAAATAGAACATACCTTATATACTATAAAAATACAATTGAGTACTTCAATTAAACATAATTAAACAATTATATAATTATTAACACATCATAAAACTTTCCAATTGCAAGACATTATTAATGCCAGCAGGGGTTAGTGTACCATATTTTAAAATTAAAAGTGATTCTTTGTATAAAAGTTTCTCCTGAACATCACTAAATCCCCCATAATTTTCTATTTCCTCTAAAATAGTGCCCTGTAAACCAATAGGATCACTACTATTAAATTCTAAAAAAAAGTGTTGTGCTAAATGACTTTCAATTTTCTGATGTTTAATGTCTCTGATATGTTCCTGCAAACGGAACTTAAAAGTTCTTTTACTTTCTCCCATGTAAAACTTATTACAGGGACATCACAGAGCATACACTACACATTCTGTATTACAACTAAAATTTCTAAATACATCAAATTTCTGACCATTTATGTATTTAAAAGTTTGAACTACTTATTTGCATGAAATACATTTTCCTCATGGTTGTGTGCCTTTGGGACTGAATGTTTTGTATATACTCTGACAAGGAGCTATATATTTGCTATGTACCAATACATCTTTAATATTCTACCCCTTTTTAATGAAAATGTAGGTATGAAAAGTTCTCATAATAAGAGAATGTGACTGGCATGCATTTTGTGAAGTAAAAAAAAAAGTCTATAACTAATTCTTGTCCTTATTTATTAAATGTAATCAATCACATTTACTCTCAAAATTCCTAGTTTTAGGAGAGATTAGGAGGGACAGAACAAGATGTTTAGCCAAACTCAGGGACACTTTAGAAGTATGATGCCAAGTGTTTTTCTTTACTTATGAAATTAAACATTTTAATGTTTCTGAAATCCATTTTTGTAAGAAAAAAATACTGGAAGCAAATGAAGGAATCCTGGCTTACAAAGTTTACTCTGTGATAGCAGAGAAATACTACAGATTCACAACATCCCTGTTTCACAGTGCTTTGCCCTCTTGACTGGTTATTGGCTAGAATGCATTGGCTGTGTTTTGTGTAGATTTTCATGTTTGTCTCCAACATCCAACCACATTCACAAGTCATGATTAGAGTTAGATTGATAATATTAAATCAAAATGACGTGTGTGTATTTTGTAGGTATAAGAGTTCCATTGCTTTCATGAAAAGTCATCTGCCAACCCCCCTCAACCCCTCACTCATATGTTCAAACAGATAAAGCAGGCACTGAAAATGAGTGTTAGCTCTGTGGTTTTACATCCCACCATAATTCCCAGGTGCAGCCATTTTGCCTCATATTTTTGCCGTGTCCTTCATAAAAATTTTGATTTTCATTTAAAAGAGGGAGTCTATTCCACAGAAGGGGGAGTATCTGGGACAGAAATCTGTCCCACCAATGAGTCCTATTGATGTCACAGACCAGGTTGAGGTTGCGCGTATAGGTTGCTTGAGTGGAGCTTGACTTGCGGATATGCAGCATTTCCATCAAGGCAGGGTATGAGATTGCTTTGTATGCCAGACAGAGGTCACCTCTGAGGAGTCTGTATGAGACTGAGTAGAGGGACAGGGTTTTTAGCCTGTCTGTGTACGGTAGATGTTTGAGGCCCTGGATTCTCCTGGTGAGGAACATCTGTGGTCTCTCCAGCTGCTGCTTGTGCTTTGCGAGGTATATGCTGAAAGGGACATTGTACTTAATAATGGGTCAAACAAGGGAAGAATGCAGGAATGTTATGACCTCCTTGTCCCTGGATCAGATACCCTTACTAATGAGGTGGGCCATGTAGAAAGCTTTCCATACAAAAGAGGCAGTATAGTGGTCAAAAGTCAGTTTGCTATCAACATGGGTGCCCAAGTCCCTCACAACTGATTGTGTGCTTAGGACCTTGTTATTAATGTGCTAATTTGTGCGGAAATCACTCTCCCCAAAGGGGATGATGATGCATTTTTTGGCATTCAGTTTGAGGTCATGTTTCTGGCACCAGTCATTTGTTTGGGTGAGACTCTCTTGGAGGATGTCCACATCACTAGGGGAATTGATGACAGTGCCCAGCCTGCAGTCATCTGCATACTTGGTCAGCCATAGCTCACTGGTTTTGGTCTGCATCTCAGAAAAGTACATCCTAAACAACAGAGGCCCTAAGACCAATCCCTGGAGTACACCACTTGTTACGGGTCTACTGCTTGAGGTGAGGTCCCCTATTTTGACTAGGTGAGTTCTATCAGTGAGCCAGTTTGCTACCCATCTGGTAACATATGGATTGATGCCTGGTTGAGAGAGTTTATTTATTATAGCTGAGTGGGGAATAGTATTGAAGGCTTTGGCCAGGTTAAGATAGGCAGTGTGCACTGTCTTCCCCTCAACCATGGCTTTGGTGACTGTCTCAAAGAGGTTGACCAACTTTAACAGGCATGACCTCTCCTTGATGAAAACAAACTTTGTGGGATTGAGTGTTTGGAGGTTGACTGTGTCCTTGTTAATGAGGTCCATGATAATCCATTCCATGACCTTGTAGATCAGGCTAGTTAGGCTGATGGGTCTATAATTTGCTGGGATTGGTGGACACTCCACCTTTGTGCAAAGAGATGACAGTGGCTGTCCTCCACTCAGCTGGGATGAAGCCGGTACTCAGGCTTTGGTTGAATAGGGTGCCTAATGGTGCTGCAAGTTCCTGCATGAGTTTATGTAGGATGCAGCCTGGAATGTTACTGGGTCCCATGGAGGCTATATTTTTTGCCTTTGAGAGGGCAGTGATGACTTGCTTATTAGAGATAAGGGGAGGGGGGCAGGTGCTGGGGATGTCCTGATTTACTGATGGGGGACAGAGGGGTGAAGTTTTCACTGAACCTGTCTGCCAGCAAGTTGGCTATATCTACGGCGTTTGTGTATGTGGTGTCCTTAACCACCACTTCTGACCAGATATAAAATTGTGATTTTTACTATAGGCATGGGCATCAAAGAGTTCTTAAACCTTGGGTTAGGCCCTGTCTTTTGGCATTCTGTTCAAGGTGCACACGACTTTTCTATTTCCCTTTTATTATCAGGCAGTAACATCTGTGCAAAATCCTGGTCTTTGTCTTATCCATCCCAAGATGATCAGCAGAAATGCAGCTATCTGCCTTCATTACTAGTGTTTCTAAATGGCTTTTTTTTGCCAAATATATCACTCGCTGTCTATTATTTTTCTTTAGTCACTATTCAGAGAATGTTATGCTATAGTTCAATGTATGACTATGAAGTGGGGCTCTGTCCAATGTTTCCCTTCTATTCTGGTTGTATAAGCTCTAGCTCTACTTGTATTGTCTCCCAGTTGGACCTTCTTAAATTTTACATACATTATTTGTAGGTCATCCAGGTCTGTATTGCTTCATCAGTGCCTGAGTGTGAAGAGGAATGTGCTGCCTGTTTCCTTAAAACAGAAAAAACTTTACGCTATGTCAAACTCCTTCCTTAAAAAGGAGTAATTCACGGTAGTGATGTTTGTGCCAGTGATATTGGTAATTTATATCCATTTCAGCAGTTCTGTTACTTTTTCTGTTTATAAAGTGTTGCTTCTATTTATGTCTAGATGACTGCTTTGGCATAGCAGGAAGAAGCTTATAGCTATGTTACAATTTCCTTGTCTCTCTTTCTTCAGTATCAAATTACTTTGTCTCTCTTATTTTCAATAACTATTTCTCTCATGCTGACTCTAACTATGGGCTCCTTCCTTTCAGTTTCTGTACTGCCTTCTTTTGTTGTCTTAAACCCTTCTAAACTGCCATTTTCTGTTCTGAGCTTTCCTCAATATTTTAGACTCTGTGTTAGGTTTATCTGACTCACTCACTCAGACAGAAATATTAAATCCTTTTGAGGTTTCTAATTCCACACTATTTTATTTACTGAGTCTATGTTTGCTGGGCAAAAAAAAAATGTCGCATGGCCTTCCCCAACAATTTTCCACAGTAGTTTGGCCAATTATCACATTGTATGTTAAGCTAGGTACTAAAGCTTCTGGGTAGAGTGCATTACCTGAAAGAATCCGCATTTCTACTTTGGTTACAGGGCCTTTCTTCTTAGTAGCCATGCACATTACTTAAATTGTCTGTTTAGCAACATGTTTATGTTTAGATACATATCTAACTAATATAATCAGACTCTCTGAGTCTAATAAATCCTGCAGATCATTCCTTCTGCTAAAAAAGTACTTTTAACATGTTATAAAAAATGTAATGGCGAAAGTCAGGCTTAACATTGCTTTATAGAATTAGGGATATCCAAACCTCTCAACTGTCCCCGATTTTGGCTCTAAATGTTGCTCTTCCCCTAATAATCCCTCCGCAAAATGGCAGTTTTGGAAGAAAACGTGGAGGGTTTACAATTAATAAATAACTGTAATAATCAGAGTTATAGATTACTTTAATTTCAAAAATGCATGTAGATTCTTTTGTTTTGTCAGCTGCTCAAGTTAGCAGTACTAATATTTAAAAAAGTGTCCCATCTTTGACAGGTTCCCAGCTGTATTGTGTGGCTATTTTATATTTTTGCATCACATTTTTGGTCCATTTTTCATAAAATTGTGTTTTTTTGGCAAATTAGTGGCAAATCATTAAAGACTGAAGTTAGAAAATAATGACAGACATTTGAGTTTCAGATTTCATACCCTTCAGAAAATTCATACTAATGCAAGACCTACTATTCTATTATCTTTCTAAGTTTATAAGAGCAAGATTTAAAAATTGTCCTTATTTTTGGGCCTTTGTCCCACTTCTATGTATGGCTTCGTCCAGATTTCTTGCTCTGAGGTTGAGAGGTATGACAAATGTATCAGTGCCATCACAGTCAGCCAGAGACATTTTCAATTGTGACATACTTGTTACACCCCACTCCCCCATGTAGTGACTCTGGATGTGTCCAAGCAAGGCAAGGAGCAGTTCTGTAGTGTAAGTGTGCAGAGCATCCCCCCATCCAAGGTAGACACAAGTACTACAGTGGCTTTTCATCTGTCCTTAATTTTGCAGAATGTTCTGGTTTCTGTCATATTTTTATAACATTGATTTATGCTTATTGTTATTCAGAAAGTGCCTGTTGCTCTGTGTTTAAGTAGCAATTTTAATGACCATCAGGTATGCTTGTCTGAGATTGTAAGATGCAAGTAAGCTTTAATAAGCATACTGTTAAAGAATTACCAACATTGAAAGCCTTTTTGTTGTTGCCATGCAGAGAATGCTTACATAACCAGATAACGTATAAGCCTTGGGTATTGAAATGCATATGACAGTATTTGTAATAAAGGACAGGATTACATTATTTTAAGAAGCTCATTACATTTGTTGGAGACTTGCAGTCATCTTTGCAGGCTTTACCTGTAAACTAAACAGAATGCTAATCTATCATGTGTGGTCCATATCCTGTGCAGTAATCCTTTAAGCAATGTATCTTGAGCTTGTTTCTTGTTTGCTTTTCATTTTTTTCCTTTGATCATGTTTTCCCCATGAAACAAGGAGATAGTTGTTGTCAGGCAGCAGGTCTTTTTTGGATAAGAAACATTTTTACAAGTGGGGCGTATCACAGATATTGCTACCTTCAGCATGTTACTTGGTACTTTAATAATGCTGAATATAAATTATAATTAGAACTGCAGTGCAAGGAGAAGTGGTTTGAGTTGAGTGCTGCTTGTTTTTCTTATACTTGTTTTGACTGGCATTCCAGTAATATATTTAAAAAGTAATTTATTTTTTCATGCCTCACAACCTTTTTGTTTCCATCTAGATATTAAGTAAGGTGTCATGCAGCCAATGCAGTGAAATATTTTTTTTCTTCTACACTTCATTTTCTCTTGATTGGGCTCTCATAATTACGCTTTGGCACCTAGGGCAGTGTATTTAATTAAAGTTACAGTTTTTGTGGTTTTGAGCATAGCTCCTCCCCTTTCTAGTTGGCTGCACCCCTTCCCATTGACCCCACCCATTTAGCTGTCTTCTGCAGCCCCCCTTTGATTTGAAGTCACCAGCCACCACTGATTACACCATTCATGTTATTTTTTTCCTTTTGTCACATTTTGCCCTACTTATCAACTTTTTCCAGCATCTTTTTAACAGAACCTAATTGGAGGAAATAATTGAAATAAGCCAGGGGCATCCCTCACAGGGATTCTAGATATTTTAAGGTGCATTTTATAACTTTTTAAAGAACCTTTGCATCTAATGATGACCTGAACAAAAATCATGACTATGGAAAGAAATTCAGTCTTAGTCTGATTTTTCATTTTCATGCATCCCTTCAAACACACCTTAACTAGTTAGGAGGAAATAAACAAATTAAGCTAGGCATGTGAGGACTACTAGACTTCCAGATGTGATAGTGCTGTAGAGGCTCTAAGGTGGAAATTGGAGATTTCTTCCAACATTTGATCCAGTGAAGGCAAGAACAGAAATCATGAGAAAAGAAAGAAATTCAGTCTTTTTTTTCCCCAAAGGAAAGCAGTTGTGTACGAAGCTTAATATTCAATGTGGTCAAAGCCAAAGCTCACAACAGACTGGGGAGACAAATGTTCAAATGCTTGACAAGTTAAATAAATCATATTTGGGAATAGAGCCTGACTCCATTCACTCTTCCCAAAAACGACAATGTTTTTCTATGAATCTGTCTGGAGTAAGATTGGGATTAAAGTGAAGTCACAAATTACCAATGTCATATATATCAAGTACCTGCTGTTGTCGCATGTGTATACAGCATGCCTCCTCATGCCCCAGAAAAACAATCTTGTGTGTACCCATCTGATTTCAGACTGGGATGAAACAGAAAAAGCAAATAGAGTTTAGTAAGACATTTTAACCTATTACAGTCAGTCAAATAGAAACAGCATACCTCTTTACTGCTACCCCCACAAGATACCCACCTATATATATATATATATATATATATATATATATATATATATATATATATATAGTTTGATTGTGAGAAAATTGAAATACATGATGATGGCAAAATTGTATTCTGGCTTGTTGTTGCTAGACAGTACATTATTCCTAGATAAACTATAGCAACCTTCTGTATATATGTGAAGATAAATTAAAGGAATAATCACCACACTGTCCTCTTCAACTCATACAAGCTGTAGTGACCTTCTGGGTTCAACTCTGATTTTTATTTTTGAGGACATTTTTGAAAAAAATGACTACACCATCCTCAGCACCATATACAAACTACAGTACCTTTTTGAGGATACGTCTGAACAGGGCCAATTTTACACTAGGAGTGGCTCAGGGAACAAGCCAGTGTTAAAAATACTTATATAAATTGGTATTTTGGGACACATGTTTACTGAAGATCTGAGAGTCTGACAGTTTTATGTATGCTCTGACTCAAGAATGTAGAATTTAATGCACTAATCATACTTGGCACTTGTTGTGTTTGTCATATTAATTACTTCACATGACATGGAATATTAATATTTACTTATAAGATACTTAACTTCTGTAATAATGAATCTGTGTCTCCTCTGTTCTATAGATAATCTGGTACAGGGACATACCTCTCAACCTCTTAGAGCAATAAATCTGGACAAATTCACAAATAATGGGATGACCAAGGCCCAAAAATAGGGACACTTTTTAAATATTATACTTACAAACATAAAAAGTTGATTGAATAAGAGTTTTTGCATTAACACAACTTTTCTGAAGGATATAAAGCCTGAAACTCAAATGTCTGCCATTATTTTCTGACTTTAATCTTCAGAGATTTGCCAGAAAACCACAATTTTATGAGAAACAAACCAAAAAATGTGATGCAAAAATCTTGACATTCTGCATAAATCAGGATAGTTGAGAGGTATGTACAGGGTAGCTGGCTGTTACTTTAGCTAAGTGTTATGGTATACATTGCATAGGGCACATCTCTGCACTAGTTCATCTGTTTGATTTCACATATCTAGTCAATACATTACATGTTTTGCTTTTTCTTAGCACTTTGCTATTCCTGATGCGATTCATGTATGCTCCCAAGCATTTGATTCTCATTTGGCTGCAAACTAAGATTTTGACAACTTTGATAATTAAGTCCTGTACATAACTTCTTTCCCTCTTGAAAGAAAAATGAGACTATATCATTCTGTACTGATGATTTTTTTATGCAGGCCAGCCTGTATGTGTACCTTCTTTCAGTAACTTCATTTCTATATCAATGTTAGTGAGTGTGCCAGTGCATCTATTTCTGGAATTCTTCTATTTTTTTTTTGTTGTACTATCCAAAGACTATCTAGCTGTTCTAAAAACTGTTCATGCTTTTCTGGTAGATATACAGAACTCATCATATGTCTATGTGCAGTTCCTTGCTTGTTCTCCAGTTTACTTCTTTCAGATCATACTTCTGGTGGGAAGGTGGCCTAATGGTTAAGGTGTTTTTCTTACAAACACAAGGTGCAGGGTTTGAGTCTCACAAGGGATAATTGGCTAGACTTACAATGGCTCGCAAGGGCAGTTAGCTCAGTACTAACCTATGAACATTAACTAATGTCCTCTGCAATATTCGTGGTGCCTTGTATAAAAACTTCCTGAATATGAGAGTCTGTGGACCATTTTTATCTGGACTTCTTAACCATAGACATATTCTTGGAATTTTACACTCATATACTGCTACCAATAGTTCCTTTTCTTAGCATATGACATTTGTGCCTCTGCAAATGCTCTTCATCCATAGACAACTGATTTATTTTCTTGTAGGATCACAGTTCATTTATCATCCTGAGTGGCCCTGACTTGAAAGGCGGCTGGCTTATTCATATTGCAGTATTTTATGCTGGTAGATTAGCAACTGCTTTCTTGAGCATTTCAAATCTCTTCATGTTCATAGTACCATTCCCAGAATACAACCCTAACTGCTTTTGTAGAGTTACAGTTACCCCACACATATAAGGTTCAAAATAAAGTAAAATATTACATCATTCCCTGAATCTTCTACAATGCTTGCTTGTTTTCTGGTTTCTGCTGGTCTTCCCATTTGCACTACAGATTTCTGCAGTAGATTTCAGTCCTCCTGAAGTTATACTGTGATCCATGTAGCTCAGACTTACCACTATTAGTTTATATTTACTGTTACCTCACTTGAAATTATGCTAAATTAATTCAACAGCCCAACAGTCTCTTGTTATACACTTTGTGAATCTCACTCCATACTAAAATGTCATCAATTATGTTTAGAACACCTTCTAAATATTCAATTAACTGTGCAAGATTTTCCTGGAATATAACTGGTGATGAAATTACAAAAAAATGTTTAAATAATCTGTATTTTTAAAATGGCATTTTACATATATACAGTTCAGAGCTTTTGTCTTTTAGCTTTATCTGACAGAATCTGTAGTTTGCATCACGTAATGAAAATAACTTATCAGTTCTCATTACTGAGACAATGTCTTCCATTGTGAGCAACAGGCAATTGTCCTTTTTAATCACTTTATTCAGATATTTTTGATCAGTACAAATGCAAATGTCTTGCTTCATAACAGCAGCCGTAATATTCCCACATTATGTTGGCTTTAATTTCTGTTTAATAATATCTAAGCTTTAATTTCACTTCATTTCCTCTTAATTTCTATTCCTGAAGGCTACTTGCACTTTCTTTGAAGCCATCATCTTGATAAATATTGAGGATCTGCATAGTGAGAGCTATTTTCTATGGAGCCTGTAACTCTTCCCAGTTGGTGCTGACATGGGTTCATACATTACCATAGGGACTGTCTATATTAGTCCGCATGCGCTGCTTCACATAGTGAAGATTAGCTACTTTTTTCAGGATTTGTGACATCACCTCTGGCTTTTTGTGCAGTTCACCTGGGCTATAGTTAGGGCTTTATCCCTCTGTATCACTTGGTATGACTTTTCTTATTTTCATATTCATTTCTGCAGCTTTGGGCTCAGTGGCTCCACCTGATACCCTGACTGTGGCAGAAATAAGCCCACAGCTCTATTTTGTGTGTTTTTTAATAGCAATGTCATGTTTATCTTCAAACAAAATATTACACTATGGATTTGAATTTAGTTTAAAGTCAAGCTTATCCTTACTAATTCCCTGCAGATGCCAACAGTCTGAGTTATATTTTATCACAGTGCTTCTAAGACATTTTCAGATGTCACTGAGTTTTATACTCTAGTAATCTCAATATAGAGCTCATTTTTTACTTCTGTTAAAAGCAATATGCAATTTCTTTTGAATGTACTGTTTTCCTTGGCTTCACAAAATACTTCCCTCTTTCACAAGTCCTCTTTCACAAGTCTGTACAATTGCTTTTGTTTATGGTTATAGCCACACCTTGTTCATAAGAGTTGAATTTTGTGCCTCATGACTAATTTTCTTCTTTTATTACATTTTGCAGCACATTTTCACTTTTTTCTCAGTTATGCCTCTTATTTGTTCACATTTCATACATTTCTTGGTGTGCATACACATTTAGTATATTATTTATTTTAAGTGTATGCCAGTAATATCAGTTGCATTTCATAATTCACAGCTTTGGAAAAGGTCAGGTCTGTTTCTGTCATAAGCATAACTTTTGTTTGATCATTTATTAAAGTTCAAACTTTTCTGTTTCTTCATTGAATCATACAACTCATCAATTTCACATTGTTTGGCTCACCTCTTCAAGTTATTAATATAACCATATGTATAGACACTTGTTACATTGTAAAGAAAAAATGAATAAATGGCACATTTTTGAAGGATTATTATCTTTCCCAGTAATATGCCAAAATCTGGAATGTTGTTGTGTCTTTTGGCTTTTCCCGGTTAGGGGTCGCCACAGAGGAACTCCAGTCCGCTAATGATTGGCAGTAGATTTTTATGTGCCGAGTTGCCGGCCCTGATGCACAACCTTCAACAAAGGTACGCCCATTCACGTATGTCTCCACACAGAAGATGCTCTAGCTGAGAATCGAACGGGACAACATTTTACTGTGAGGCGACAATGCTACCGCAGCACCACCACCGCAGTACTATGCCAAAATCTGGAATATTATACTATTTTAGGATTCTAATCTATGCCACTTGCATTGAGAAGTGAACTATTTTTTTTTTAATTCAAAGTTCCTTCTCCTCTGCTTAATTTCCAATGAGACAGCTCTTAGTGGTTGAATTTTTCTAAATGCAAATTGAATGTCTTTACTTTTAGACATTCCTAAGGTGGACTAGTGTTAAGTAGCCCTGCCTTTTTAAGACCTTTCAGGTGCTAGCTCTGGTTCATTGGGGCTTAGGCTAGTGTTCAGTTTGTAACTATTGACTGCTGACTAATCAACAGGGGCTAACAAATCATAGTAGTTTCAGTTTTAATATTGTGAAGAAATTAAGAGGTAGATGAAGCCCTAGCATCTTGAAGGACTAGAAGGAACTAATCAGGCCGCGGCTGTTCATATCACTGCCTGCAACATTTACTTAAAATAAATACAGTGCATAGTAGATTCATTTCCTGGTCTGGATTCAGTCTGGAGAACTATTCTGTAATCTGTGTAAAATGGTGGTTAGACAGCTTAGATTTCAAAGGCAGAGACAAACGGCTATTCCATTTGAGACTGAAATCTTTCTAAGTTGATGGTATTTCTGTCAATGTTGACATGTTTAATGGCCAGTAGTAGTCCTTCAAGTATGGACAAAATCATGAGGGAGGAAGATAAATGGATGTGACTCACAGCTTTGTGTGGCAATGATGTAAAGTTTGATCTAATATATAGTTTGGTCTAAAGTTGTCTTAAAACCAAATGATACAATTTGACCAGATTTAGCATATTTTAATAATTAGGAGGGAATCAGGGCAGTCAATTTTATAGCCTGAGTAAAAATGTGGCATGGCCAATTGGGAAAAGCCATAAATGGTTTGATCCAAGTCTCACTGGCAGAAAGCAAGCCTGGGATGTGCACGTATAATTTTACAATAGACACTATTAATGTTCATATGCATTTCTTTAAGCTATGTTTAAGACTGAAATTAATTGTGCCTTCTGCCTTAATAGGTGAGGACAAAGTTGCCTTGTATGTCTACAGAAAGTAGTAATATAAAGATAGCGACATTACCTGGATGTCGTCAGAGCATCGGTTTATATTTTCTTTAGGAAAAGGAAAGAATGTGGCTGCAAAGTAATTGCATCTGACCACATTTGAAGTGTATTTGTCCCTATCTTGAAATGTTTTAGAAAGTTAATATTGTGGCACCACTCATAGTTAGAGGCAAGGAGGTCTAATGGAGCATTTATGGTTGATACTGTGGTATGAAATGTGGACATGCATGGATGTGAATTAATAACTCATCACATAACCTATGTCTTACAGCATTAATGGGGAAAGAAAATAAGATACATTTGATGTGATATGACTACGGATCTATATTACATTATCGAAGTTTCAAAACTTCTAATCTGATATGGTCGACACCATATAATCGAAGTCTTGAAACACTGAAAATGTAATACAACACAACAACCTACAAAAACAAACCATTTAAACACTTTTAAGCCCCCTGCACCCCCACACACCCCACCGCTACTTAAATATACCAACTCCGAGATCGCACTACAGTGCAGAAAGGGGAAATCTTCCCTTTCCGCACTGTATGGAGATCTCCGTTAAAAGATTCGACGTTTCAAGATTTTGATCATATGGTGTCAACCATATCAGATTCGAAGTTTTGAAACTTCGATCTTCTGATAGAGACCCTATGACTACATGGTACACAAGGACAGAATAAATTAAGAACCTTCATCATTACATTCACTGCTAACAATGTTTCATTTTACAGTGGCTTTTGATTCTTAAGGGCACTCCCTAAAGTGAAATGCTACTATAATAACAATACTGCTGTAAGTAATTTTCCAATGTTTTTATAAACACTGCCCTTCTGTTTACAGACTCTTATATTAATCGTCTGCCTTATTTAGACTTCCTGCTTTAAGTAACTATTTCAAACTTTATCTAAATTAACTAAACCACTTGTGAACTAGAAGTAAGCGGAATAAGTGGAATAAATCAAAACTAGTCTTGAGCGTCAAACTTTTTAATAATGCTTTCATCATGAAATGACTTCTTAAGAAAAAAAAAATCCATTCACTATATCACAATCTTTATTCAAAACACTCTCCAATAAACAATCTTCAGTTAACAATCAAACAATTAAAATTTAAATCCACATTCATAATTACAAAATACAAAAAAAACCTTATTTTATTATATATTATATTATACATCCTCCCACAACCCTTACATTCATACCCAACTGTTAAAGAACCACTAAAACTTCCCAAATATCTTTACATATTGACTTCCATCATAGTCCTACTTCCACTGTGTAGTAATATCAAACCCAATCAAGATCCACCCTAAGTCTGCTGTTTCTTAATAAATGCATAAAATACACATAATAAAGCAGAACAAATGTATGACCTCATCACATAGTATGATCCTGACCTAGTAACTATTACTGAAAGCTGGGTTAAATCCAACAAGCCTACATTACTTCTTTCCAGGGTAAGGTTACTGTTTCAAGACCTGGATAATGGCTACAATTTACTCACCAGCAAACCATTCATCCTACATATTTTGATTTGTAAATTCTTTAAATAATGAAAATGTTTTTGCATTTTAACCTCTTGTTATTCTCTTAAATTTATTATTGTTGGTTGCTTGTTACTGTACTTTTGTACTTGGGTTGTGACTGAAAAGGGTCTTTAGATCAGTTTACCTACCCGGTTTTCACTTTGTAAATAAATAAGTGTGTCAGGTGAGCTGCAGGGTGCTGCCTGGCAAAAATGACGAACTGAGGTTCAGTCCGTTACGTACATAGTCGTATAAATCATAGCCTATAAAGAGATTGACAAGGGCAATATATGTGGTATGCTGGTAAGCTGGGTGGGTGAGGAGGTAGATGTTAACACAGTTTAGTAACTACTAAAAAGAGCACATATGGCTATGCACGTAAGAATGAAATACATAAAGTAACAAGTTACTGATAAGTTATTATCATTAAAGATACTGTTTTATTGCATTGCTAATGATCTGGTAATAAGTGTTTATCTTCCATAACCAGCAGGACTAAGACAGTAGATATTAGGATCCTTCTACAGGTAGAACTTTCCCATGCTGGCAGGAGCACTCCCTCCCTTCCCATCATGCATCACACATGCAAGTATCTCCATGTCTTCTTTGTTATGATGGTTAAAGGATTGGAAGAAAATGGCCACAATTTGCCTTTCTATTTATTGCATTTTTTTGTCAAGAGATTTATTTATCAAGTATGTGTGTGTGTGTGTGTGTGTGTGTGTGTGTGTGTGTGTGTGTGTGTGTGTGTGTGTGTGTGTGTGTGTGTGTGTGTGTGTGTGTGTGTGTGTGCAGTATTTTCCTAATATTTTCTCCGCTGTCATTTACAACTTTTGGCACAATTTCTTTTTTTCTGTGACTTTTTCTTTTCTGTTAGAAGCCATTTGTTTGCTTCTGTGATATTAGAGTTATGACTGATCTTTGCAACATCCCAAGTTACTTTTCATTACTATGCCTGTGTTTGTACAATTTGTACAAGTGTGAGCCCTGCTAATACATTACTCCTGTTTTGGAGAAATGTTCCTATTTTCAGGGCTGACTTAGGATGTCTGTCTTTTTTTTTAAACAAGAAACATCATTATTAAATAACCATGTATGACATAGGCAATATTACATTTATATAAATAAAAACAAACCATACTGACAATTTCATTTGGAAACATTAAACATTACAAACCATGTTGACACAATTGTAGTTGCAAACGTTATACATCAGTACATCACTGTATGTAATGGAATGGGAAGAGGGACCAGAGCTATGGATATTTTTTAAATATTGCACTTACAAACTGAGAAAATTGGGTGGACACCAGCTTTGTAGAAAGCAGCTTAGCTGCCACGCTCCCAAGGCACAGTACACATCATAAATGTAGCAGATCTCTCAACCTCTTAGACCAGGAAATCTGAAGTAAGCCATTATTAAGGGGGTGGGAAAAATGGGCCAGAGCTAGGGATACTTTTTAAATATTGCACCTACAAACTGAGAAAATTTAATGGACATCAGCTTTGTAGAAAGCAGCTTAGCTGCCACCCCCCAAAGCGCAGTACACATCGTAAATGTAGCAGATCTCTCAACCTCTTAGAGCAGGAAATCTGGAGGAAGCCATCAGTAATGGGGTGGGAAAAGGTGAAAGAACTAGGGATAAATATTCCACCTTCAAACTTAAAAATAAATGAGAGGACAATGGTTTTGCAGGAAGCCGCTTTGTTGCCCCCCCCCCCCCCCCAAGGAACGGTACACATCCGAAGTCTAGCAGACATCTCAACCTCTTAGGGCAAGATATCTGGACAAAGACATAAATAATGGTAGGTGAAGGGCCATAATTAGTGTAACTGTTGAAATCATTGCTCTGGCAAACTTAAAAAATTGATAGAGCCAGAGGTTTGTAGCAAAGTAATATCCATTCTTTGTGCGACATTCAGCTTCAGCTTCCCTAGCTACATGGTTGCCTTTTGTTGTAGAAGTGTGTGTAGTTTCCAGGATTTCAACACAGTGAAGATGCAAATGAGGTCTCAATTTAGAATTTCTGAATCCCAAAAAGTTGGCTCCCTGTAGCGATGTTCACATCGTGTACGTACTGTTTCTGTGTTTGTGTTGTTTTGTGTTGTTGAAATGGCAACTGTGCTTGTTTACATCAGGTGGGTGCTGCAAGTTAGAGGGATGGCAATTTTGCCAACTGTGATTGGTTACATCAGTTAGGTGTGTCAGGTTAGAGGGATGGCAACTGTGATTGCTTACATCAGCTGGGTGTGTCAGGTTAGAAGGATGGCAACTGTAAATGCTTACATCAGGTAGGTGTGTCAGGTTAGAGAGATGCAACTGTGATTGCCTACATCAGGTGGGTGTGTCAGGTTAGACTTACAAATTGTTGCATTTAGGTCTGTTAGGTTTGGAAATGCAAGGAAGCAGTGCACGATAGGCTCCTGTTTTATTAACATCCAACCTCATCTTCATTTGTCACAAATTGTTTCTCTGTCAGGCTTGTAGTATTATTTATTATAAAAGAAAATAAAAGAAATAAAAAAGTAACATTATTTGAAATGAGGAAAAGCAATCTATGACATATACGCATTAGAAAATGTATTGTGTATGTATTGTAATGATTGAAATGTGACACATGAGACATCTCTACACAGGTCTGCATTTCAACTCTCACTCCAATGCACCATTAGAAAAACAGGATGGGTGCCTTATCCTCTTTGCCACACAAGCAGCTGTGTAACAAAGAACCAATGTCATTCTTCAGACAACCAACTACAGTGTGCACACAACCTGTTATGCTCATTGCTGGCATATTTACAGCTCTATCTTACGTGTCCATTCTTCCTGGTCATCCATCAGTTATCTACCCAGTACCCTGAGAGATGCAGACTGTAAGTCATGCTATATCATTATCCTTAAAATGTGTGAGGATATTAACTGGCAATAATACGATATGCATTTGCCAACAGCTGAAGGCCAAGTTGGATGGCACAGACAAGTATAGACTCTTCTTTTTGGGGATGATGACAAAGGTGAGTTACTCTTATACCACATACAAGAGTACAACTGTTCTGTTGAGGGGGGAACAAATCCGAGGTTACTGTTATGGCACATACAAGCACAGACTGTTGTTTGTCTGAAAGCAAAGGGGATGTGCTGTTATGCCCCAAACAAGGATATTCTGCTCTTGTTTCCCTTCTTGTTTTGCATCCTGCCTGATGTTTGATCATATGAGGGTTGAGAGGTTAGAAACTGCAATGTGTGTCATTACTGTCAAACACCACTCTTCAATGATTGTGGTGCTAAACTGAGGGCATGCAGTAATCATCATTAATTTTGATAGGCATGGCTGTGTGAATCTGTGATGCCTGAGGCCTCCTAGTTACTAATGGACACATATAAGTCAAATAAGTCTCTGCTGTCACATGTTACAGTAATGTTTGTACAAATCTCCCACCTTGTACTTGCTTACTGTAACAGCTGATGAAATCCAAGGATATGCCATAATATTATTAAGCAATACACTCCAGGTTCAGGACTTACCTTGTAAATGCAGCAGTTGCCACAGTGTTAGTCCAGGGGTGACTCTGTCTGATGCAAGCAGTACACAGACAATACATGAGGATGTAAAGGTTGTGTGAGTTGCCTGGCATCAACATTACTATTAGTATGTGAGTAGGAGGAAGGTTTATTGCCTCTAGGTGGTGAGTGTGATATGCGTTGTCTCTTAGCCAGTGAAGAGCATACTGAGCATGCCTATGTCTGCCTACACCTACAGCAGCTGGGTGTTCCCCCTCTGAGTCCTCATCCGCCTATGGCTGTGGTGACCTTGGCATTGGTGGTGGGATGTGTGCCCTTCCCCTTGTTGAATCTGCTGCAGCTGTTCCTTCAGGTTTATGTTGTGTAGCATGGCACATACTGTGAAGATGTCTGTGCATGTCTGTGGATTGTACTGCAGGGCTCCCCCGGAAGTTTCTAGGCTCTGGACCTATCACTTCAGCAGGCAAAATACATGCTGTATGACATTCTTGGTTTGAGTGTGTGCAGCATTATGGTGTACTTCCATGGGTGTGTTTGCATTTCTGATGGGTGTCATCAGCCATGGTTCCAGAGCATAGCCTGCATCCACAGTAGATAACCTTGTTGGATATGCCCCTAGTAAACATCTGGTACAGTTGAGAGGTGTGCCAGATATGTGAGTTATAGTAACTGTCAGGGTTGCCAGCACACACATTCAGCATGATTGACTTGGTATTAAAAATAGCTTGCCAATTGAGTGATAGCCCTTTCTATTAATGTGCAGCCTACCCGGTTCCCCAGGTGGTACCTTCATTTCTACATGAGTGCAATCTTATGGTACCCAGTACTGCAGGGTAGTGAGCTACCTGCTACAACTGTTGCATATCTCTGGCCCTCTCCTCAGAACTAGGGGAAAAAATATGTGTTCACTGGCATGTTGGAACAAACCATCCAGGAAATGGTGGGGAATCCCAGATGCTGATGCCAGTGACATCCCCAGCATGTCACTTGTTGGTCTCTGAAAGGTACCTGTAGCTAATATTCTAAGGGCTACACATACCTCAGTCTCCACTGGGATGGGTCCTCCGTGGGTCGTTCTGGCTCTGAATTGAGGGGGCCAGATGTCACAGAGTTCTTGTACTATGTCTCTGTCCAGCCTGTAGTACTATACAATGTCCACTGCATGTGGGTTGTGATAACTTAAACATGGCCTGACAACTCTTCTCCTTATCAATCTAGGCCTATTGGCAACAGCAATATTATTGGCTTTAGCCTCTTGCACATACAAATGGATTAAAGCAGCAGCAGGCCATAATATTCTGTGTGTGTAGAATTTCGGTGTCTGACCTCTAAAAGTTTTGACAACTGCAGGAGAAACCAGCATGGAGTCTACATGGATGCCTTATAACTTGTTGAATAGCTCCACTGTGTTGGATTGGTTGTTTATCATGCAGTTCAGCTGCCTATGCTGTGATGTGCATCTTTGAAACACAGTCAAAGACCATTGCAATCCATTAATAATGTACACCATTATAAAAAACAAAGTATGTAGCTAGACAAAATGATGGTGAGGAGAGTTGTATAAATTTTAAGACTGCAAAAGTGTTTTTTCTTTAGGCTATATCTATACAGAGGAGTACTAAACCTCAGCAGGTATGAGCCCCTTGTGTCACCTACATACTGCATATACATACTGCACTTGCTGGAATGTATGTAAGACTAGTGTGAAGCACAGGCTTTTACACTTTTTTTTTAATGTATTAGAAATGTACTGATGTCACATGCCTGTCTGTTAAGCCATTTCAGAGGTACAACATGATTGACAGTACATGAAAATGGAATGCTGTTTGATAAATATGTATAAATGTGTCAGGGACGGGTCCAGTGACAGCACTTTTAGCATTTCAAAGACATCTTGTAGCAAAATGAGTAATTTTCCTGTTCTTTTTTGGAGGGGGCAAGGATAAGTTACTGTTATGGCACAAACAAGATTGGACTGTTCTTTTGGGGGACAAAAGTGACTTTACTGTTCTGGCACAAACAAGGATATACTAATCTTGTTCCTCTCTGTGTTTGCATCCCGTTTGTTGTGACTATTTCACATCTCCGGACTGGTTTATGTTTCTCTAGTGGGTAATACCATTTCTGTTTGACCTGGAAACAGTTCTTTTGCAGTTATGTGATACTTATGTGTATTATACCTCTGTTGTCTTTTAGTACACCCTCAGGTGTGTCAATCTAGTGAGACCCCTCCCCCCCTTAAAGGATACTGAAAATCAAGTCATAGTTAATGGACTTTGGCAACATGTTGCTTTACTCCTGGAAAGGGGATGGGAAGATATGGCCTGTAGGATGCAAATATGGTAACCGATTGTTCTTGATGTCAGTGCCATGGGTGGCCACAGCAGAACATACAAACAGGCACACCACAAGGTCACTGACATGATAACATTTGCAAGGAGGCAAGCAGCTGCAGTGATCCATGACCAAATAGTTACTGGCACAGGGCCTGCTAGGGAACCATCATTAACCCCCAATAAAGGTTTCCTGGCCAATCTGACAGATTCAGACAGATCCCAAGACAGTGTAAGTGCAGCATGTCCTGGTTGTAGGTGCAACACCTTCCGAGATAGTAAGCACGTCCCAAGTGGTGCTTCCATGTAAGCTTTGATATCTCAACAATTGAATCCTGTTGTTTAGTAAAACAATTGAAATGAATAAGGTGGTGTAATGCTTAAGGTGTTTACCTTAGAAGCACAAGGTGCAGGGTTTGATTCTCACATGGGGTAATTGGCTAGGCTTAAAAATTGTCCATGAAGGCAGCTAGCCTAGTAATAATCTATGAATAAGTGAGTTCTGTATCAACATGTCTTGTTTTGGGTTGAGAATTGAAGATTGCAACAGTTATAACCTTACTTTGGAATTGTCAACCATGTTCTTGTTCAAAGTACAGTTAATGCACATATACAGGGCTAAATGTACTACCCCCTGTGTCACTGTTAACTGTGATGATGTTACCCTTACCTCTTTCTTAACATCCTCCCGAACTGTCTGGAGTATAGTGCAGTATGTCTTCTGCAGATGGAAAGCCAAATAATTTTATGTTAGTAGTGTTGAGCAATTAAAAAATATTGTAGTTTGTGATGTTGATCTGAGACTTGTTGTGTGTATTGCTGTATTTTCTGTAGTAGTAGCAGCAGCACTGTTAGTTTGTTAGCATATATTGCACTATAGTAGTGCAAGTGTTAATGTATCTCTGTGTTTCATGCTGTTTACCACAGGTAATCATGACAGTGGGAGTGTGGGCCCTGTGTCCATCAATGACAGTGGATCCACAATGATGATGATGGTGGACAAACTGAGGCATATTTGGAGGTGCAGAGGTTGAATTTGACAGATGACATACAGCCATCCCCTGCATTTCCATCAGACATAGCCAGTAGGCCTACACCAACCCAGTCCACTGAGGCCACAGATATTGGACAGGTGGAGAGTGAGCATATTGATCATGGAAGTGAATTTACTGGGAATTCATTGCCTATTGAGTCTGTCCATAACCAAATTGTGGGCAAGGTGCCACACAGGAGGATTGACAGGGATGCTTGGAGAGGGCCTGTTGTCTCTCCCCCCCCCCCACCTGGTGCAGGTGTCAACTCCTGTGCCACTCAATCTGTGTTTGGGGCCATCATGGAGGCACAGGCATGATCCTATAGCTGTCCCAGACAAATGCTCAGGGTTCTGGATGTGGCACAGTGTGACATGCTTGACTGTCTCCACTGTGTTGCTGATTCACTGCATTGGATGAATGCCACATTGGAACAAGGGGTATCTGTGATGGATCGAGGGGTGACTGTCATGGAATGAGCAGTGTCTGTGGTGGAACATCTGCTGTGAGGGGAAGGGCATCCTCATGGCCATAGGTCAGCAACATCATCTGCTGTCAACCAATGTGGCAGTGACTAATCAAGCTCCCATAGCGGCAGTAGTTCCACTGTTCCATCAGTGAGTCTGCTGTGCACACCCAGACATGGCAGAACCTGGGGTCATGGTTCTGTGTGTTCCCTTGTAGGGAGCTCATCCAGCAGACATCATTCAAGTTCGGGTAGCAGCACTGCATCTGACCATGGGCATAGATGTGCCAGTGCAACTCCTGGCAGAGCCATTTCTCATTGTCTGGGATGAGAACAATGAACAGCCACCTCTACCATGCATGGCTCACACATGGCTGACAGACAAAGACATAGAGCTAGCACAGAGATTGGCTGTGTTCATGCAGACACACACACACACACACACACACACACACACACACACACACACACACACACACACACACACACACCAGTTTCAGCTAGAGGACCTCTACAGACACACACACACACACACACACACACACACACACACACACACACACACATACTCAGTTTGTCTCACTGGCCATTTGTTGTTTTATCCCAATGTCTGGCTTTTTCTCCTTCTTACTCATACACACGCACTGACCTTCAGTGTCAGTCTAGGCTTCCTGACCCCCTCCACACACACAATATCCTGTATAAGTGATGATAACTGTGCCATATCCCTTTTTTCTATATTTGGAGTCAGGGATGCAAAAGCTAAGTTTGCTGCTCAGGGTGTATAGATAACTTAGTGCCTAGTATATCTGCATTTCTGTTGTTGAACTGCTCATTGTATTTTTGACTTATATTGGCCTTTGAAAGTTAGACAGTTGGTATTATCAGACTTTCACAGTGTTATAGCGAATGCTCTTGTAAGGGTGTTGATGTCAGAAACTGCAACATCTATCATTGCTTTCTAACTTCTCTCTTTAATGATCTTCCAGGACAAATGTATGGTGCACATCATGTCATGCCATCATATTTAGATCTTAGGATTGCATGACAGCACTGAAGTCAAACCTCACCAGAACAGTAATACAGTACAATGCTCTCGTTTGCATGTACCTCTACAGACACATGCAGTAGCTGAGAGATCACGGGGCTTTCTCAGAAAGATAACATAGGGCCTACAAATCATGCCATGATGTATGTGGATAGAGTAAATGCCATGTCACTGTCATCCTTCTGGCCTCCATGGCAGTGTCTGTCCATGCCCTGGTGGGATGACTGCATATCCAGACATCTGTTATAGCTGATGACATCAGCAGTATCTAGTGAGAATATGGTAATAACAGTATTCCACATGCTGCAGTAAAAGGCTCTCTATACTGTCAGGCATGAACACACACACACACACACACACACACACACACACACACACACACACACACACACACACACACACACACACACACACATACATACACACACACACACACATACACACACACACACACACACACACACACACGCACACACACACATAAAGTTGACAATAGAACCCCTACCTATCTAAGTAAACAAACTACAGAACAGAGTACTTCATGCAGGTGTCAATGCAGAAGTCTTATTCTTGCAAGACTACAGCTGAACTTATAGTTAATTAAATCAGCAGCCCATGTGTGTGACAGGATGTTGGCAGGTCTGCATAGGTTCATAGCTTCCTCGGTTCATGCGAGGCTACTACCATAATGACCCTAGGTTCATAGAAGGTTAGTATACTAATGGCCCTAAGGCCTTGTCTAGCATACCTAGGTTGTAGCATTGTTGCCTTATAGACCAAGATATGTTGTCCATATTTGCAAAGCCATGAGCAGCACTGATTAACCATGTCTTAGACTGACATAAGTGAAACCCCGGGGTAAATGTACAATTTATCATGCAATTGTCCCAGTTACCCTTAAATAGGGTCATTGAGGAGCACAGTTACATGTGAATTGGGGGGTCTATATTGAAACATCGAACACTTAAAACAGCAAACTATGTTTCATCGAACCTATTTCAGCAAAAGCTGAAAATGTTGGCACTTCAGAACAGCGATTTCTTTCCTAGGGAAAGAAATCGCTGTTCCAACCAAAAACAAAACAGTAAACAGTTCCAAAAACATACACAAGTACCTTAGCCCTAATTCTACCCCCCCCCAAAAAAAAAAGTAAACAGCTGAAAACACACATGCACGTAACTCAACCATACATCTAACGAAAAAAAAAAAAGTAAACATTTAAAACATATGCACTTACCTTAACCCGTACCCTAACCCTAAGGTCAGTAATTATTGCACATTTACGTAAACAGTTCCAAACACATGCACACTTACCTTAACCCTAATTCTACCCCCCCCAAAACAAAAGTAAACAGCTTAAAACACATATGCACTTTACTAAACCGTGCATCTAATGCAGAAAAAAAAAACAGTAAACACTTTCATACATATGTATTTATCTTAACCCGCACCCTAACCCTAAGGTCAGTAACTGTTGCACATTTACGCTCGGGAGCTATACCGGACAAGGGAATCTCTGAGACCACACTACAGTGCAGAACATGGCAAAGCAACAAAGCAGTCAAGTGACTTCTTTCCCAGGGAAAGAATTCTATGAACAGCCGCTTCGCTGTTTTGTCTGTTCGCTCTTTAGTTGTCGATGAAAGCACGTTCGACAAAATGCGTTTTCGTTCTTCTAATAGGAACCCAAATTGGGAGCTTATTCCATAGAAGTGGCAGTCTGTGGTAGATATAAACTGTCTCTCCAGCATGTCCTGCTGATATCACAGGCTAGGTTAAGGTCCCTAGAGTGAGTGACTCTTGTACCATGTAATTTGCGAAGGTGCAGTATTTCCTTAAAGGCAAGGTTTGAGACAGCTCTGTAAGCCAGCTACAAGTCACCTCTCAGCAGCCAGTAGGATACAGAGTACATTCTCAGGGTTTCAGTCTTTCCATGTAGGTCATGTTTTGGAGGTCCTGGATTTTCTTAGTGAGAAACCTCTGAGGTCTCTCCAGCTGCTGCAGGTGTCTGGTGATGTACATGCAAAAGGCAGCATTGTACTCAATTATTGGTCTGATGAGGGACGAGTGCAGTGGAGTGATAATATCCTTAGTTTTGGATGCTATTCCCTCACTTATGAGGTGTACAATGTAAAGGACATTTATTACACCTGTGGACACTTGATGATCAAAGGTGAGGTTGCCAACAACCTGCATTCCCAAATCTCTCACCATTGGGGGTATTATTAATAGTGTAACTAGCACAGACTTCTCCTTTGCTGAAAGGGGTAATAGTGCATTAATTTAGGTAAACTTTAAGTCTGTGGCTTTGGCAATAATCATTTATGGATGTAACCACATTAGGAATTATATTGACATTGTTTGGGAATTCAATGATCATCCCCAGTTTGTCATCATCAGCAAACCTGTTGAGCCACAGGACATTTTCCCCCTGATTTTCTGAGGAATACATCCCAAACAGTAGGGGGCCCAGCACAGAGCCTCATGGGACACCACTGATAACAGGTCTGATGGTAGAGGTGGAATCCCCACCTATGACTGTATGCATTCTGTGGGTGAGTCAGTTGGCTACCCATCTAATGACATATGTGTTAATCCTCAGGTGGGAGAGCTCTGCAATGCCTAAGTGGGAGATAGTGTCAAAGCTCTTTGAAAGGTTAAGATAGGCAATATGTAATGATTTGCCTTAATCCACGGCTTTGGTGACACTATTGAAGAATTCCACTAGGTTTAACAGACATGATCTTCCCTTGTTAAACCCAAAGTGGTTCAGGTAAAGAGTTTGAAGGTCGCCAATGTCCTTGTTGATAAAGTTCAAGATGATTCTCTCCATGGCCTTACAGACAAGTGTGGTCAGTCTTATGGGTGTATAGTATCCTGGGTTGGTTGAGAGACCCCTTCTGTGCAAGGGTATTATGGTTGCTGTTTTCCCCTCTGCCAGGAAAAATCCAGTACTTAGACTGTGGTTGAAGAGAGTACCCAGAGGTTCTGCTAATTTTGCTTTATACTGTTTAGCAGGCAGCCAGGGATGTTATCCAGTCCCATAGAAGCTGTGTTTGTGGCATTGACAAGTGCAGTTAGGACCAGTTATTTGGAGATAATGCTTAGACAACTGTTGAGAGTTATGCTGTGGAGTATGATCGGTGGAGATAGGGGTGTGAAATTGTTGCCAGACCTATACGCTAACCGGTTGGCTGTGTCCTCCAGTTCAGTATGAGTGGTACTGTACACTCTGAATTTGGTGCAATGCTGGGGTCTTCCATTTTGCGTTACAGCCATAGCTAAAGAATGCCTTGTGATTATCCTTTACTATGGATGCTAATGTAGTTTTGTAATTAACTTTAGAGCACTTCACAAAACATGTCTACTTTGCTTGTTCAAGCCATGGAGGGTGTTGTTCTGCTGAGACTGATACCTGCTCTTCCTGGACATCTGTTTTTTTTTTTCTCATATTGTATAATCTGTTTTTGCTAGATGCCCACCATGGTGGCTTTTTTCTGTGGGCAAGTTTTGAATCATTCTGGTACAGCAAAGTCTATACACTTGTAAAGCTGTTTCTATAGTAAATTTCTGTACAACTCCATATATGAGTATTTACTGTCAGTGGTGGCAGTAGGTTTGAAACTAGATATGCCATCTCTTAGGAGACTATAGTGTGCTTTGTAGAGAATTTTCCACCTTTTGGATCCTGGGGGGGGGGGGGGGGGGGCAGGTATTGTTGTTATATTGAACATGACTGATGTATGGTCAGACATTACCAGTGAGAGTCTGACAAATGGGTTGGTGCAGTGATCTAGGTCAAGGGCATGCAAGGCCCTTGTGAGTGTGCAGACTAACTGTTCCAGAGTCTTTGTGCTCACAAAGTGCAGGAACATTAGGGTGAGCATGGTTGAGCACATAGATGTATCTCAATTGATAGAAGGACAGTTACAGTGACCTATTCCTAGGGTGTTGGGCTGTATTATGACTAACTCAAGTAGGTCCATGAAGGCACTGATTAGTTTCCATGGTTCATGTTGGTGGACTGGCAGCTAACAATGACGTGGTGGGGGTTTCCCCTACAGTTAGTTGTACTTATAGTAACTCTAGAGAGTGTTACTGCTGAACCATTCTTGAAGTGTACTTGTGTTTTATGAAGATGTATACACATCCTCCTTTGGTTCTTTCACATTCCTTGTACTGCCTGAATGTGTGGAAGGCATTATAGCCTTTCATGGCTGGAGTATTCTCTGTGGCCCTAAACCATGTCTCTGTGACTGCACAAACATTGTCAGTTTTCCAAGTAAGGAGTGCCTCTTTTGAGTGTAGTTGTTGAATTAGACTCCTAGAATGAAGCATCATAATGCTGAGTTTGTATTTTGAGGATATTTTCACACCAGGATATTTGTTCTTATGACATTGCCTAAAACATTCACTATGCCTGAGTCAAATACCTTGCTCAGTAAGCAAAAGGTGACAGATGACAACCATAACTGGGAAAGCAGCATGGTTTGTTGATAATATCATCCTGGCCTGACAACTACTGGGCCCCCCTGGAGTGACACCAGTAACTAAGACAATTGTTGAAGTCGATCATTCTTTTGTTTGTATTGAGGCATCATCTTAGGTGAGAGTAGTATGCTGCTTAAGATTAGGAGCATTCCTGTCTGGGACACATAATCAAAGAGCTCAATCATGCCTCTCTCTTCATATAGTCCTGAGAGGTACGTCTCAAGTCGTTCACACCAACATGTGCTATGACACAGTCATAACAGTACCTGCTGCTGAGAGACATGAGTGCATGTGTAATGTTGCAGATCCTGGCACCAGACAGACAGCTGACCATGCCATTCTCCTTATCCAACCTGGTGAGTAGCAGATTAGTGTGTCTCATGATAGTCACCTATGACTAGTGCATTTGGTTTAATGCTATGCTTTAAGGCTTGCTTGGTAAGACACTTTCATGTGAGTTTTTATACACCCTGTGTTTATCTGCAAGTGATCTATATGTGCTTTGCTTATGTTTGGGATGTCTCCATGCTTTGGGTTGGTTTTTAGAGAGGACCTCCACATATGTGGGTTTATGTGTTGTTTGTGTGGTAGGTGGCTCTTCAGGCATTTCATCCTCTCTTCTCTCCAGGGCCTCTCAAGGTATTCACATACAATACCACAGTGATGTGGTATATAAACAAACAGGGAAAATGAGATCTTATCTTCTTTGCCAATTGGCACTTCTGGTATGGGATCTTGCTATCAAGAGTCAAATGACTCTTCAGGCAGTTTATATCCCTTCCAGTCAGAACATTGTGGCAGACACTCTGAGCAGGTCCTTAATTCACTCCCAAGTATGGATGCGTCACAGGAATGTGTTTCTTTACATTATCCACTATTGGGGTACTCCTCAAGTTGATTGTGTTGCCTTCCCTCTGAAGAGACAACTCCCTCCATTTTGTGCTAGAGTCCCAGATTTTCTTGGTATGGAAAATGGACGCCTTCTGATTTTCCTGGATGTGAATGTTTCTTTATGCTTTCCCTCCCCTTCTTCTCATTCTGAAAGTCCTGGTCCAAATTCAACAGAATGCTTCCAAAATGTCGTTGCTGTTCCCATTTTGACTGTGACAGCACTGGTTCCCTCTACTTCTTCATCTAGCCAGGGGCAATCACCACAAGTTACCTCACAGGATGAATCTAATCACACAAGAGAATGGATCTCCATCCCCACCTGTCCACACTTCATCTGACACTGTGGGTGATAGGATTTTGATTCCTCATAGACACCATTTGTTTGTGGATATTCTTCAAATTCTGCAGGAGGCTAGGAAACATACTAATAGGAGATCCTACTTATCAAAATGGAAGAGGTTTTCCAATTGGTCTGTCTTGTAACCTGGACCAACTTACTGTGGATGTTTCTTGGGTTCTCTCTTAATTTGTGTGAGTTAATCAATGCTGGTTTGGCCTATTCTTCTATTAAAGCCCACTTATCAGCTATCTGTGCTTGCCTGACTTTTTCTCCTCCTTTAACTTCTAGATTTGAGGTGAAACAAATTTTTAAAGGCGTCCTTAATATTACACCTTCAAGGAAGCTTTTTCCTCCTCCCTGGGATCTTAATTTTGTTTTGGAGAAGTTGACTCAGGCTCCATTTGAGCCTGCTGCTTCAGCTTCCTTGCAACATTGTTCTTGGAAGACTGTTCTTTTGTTAGCTATTCCTTATGCCAGATGGGTGTCTGATTTGTAGGCCCTTATGGCTTCTCCTCCTTTTTTGATCTTTCATGAGGACAGAGTGTCCTTGCACACTAACCCTTCTTTTATGCCTAAGGTGGTTAATGAGCTATCACTAGCCAGTCTGTTAATCTGTCTCACTTCTTCCCCTCTCCACCAGCTGACAGTGAGAGGGTGCTGCATACTTTGGACTTGCATATGCAATTCAGGGTTTATTTGGATAACACTAAGGTTAGCAGAAAATCTGGTCATTTAAGTTTTTTCTTTTCATCTAAGATCTTTGGGTCTTTTGCTGTATCCAGGCAAACTATTTGTTCTTGGATGTCTAAGGCTATTTCTGTTTGTTATACTTTTCATGGCAAGAGCCTTCCTTCATCACTTAGTGGTCATTTTACTAGCTGTGGCTTCTTCTGGTGCTTTTTTCAAGGGCTTAGATACTAATTTGATTATTAAAGCAGCTACCTGAACTTGTGTGCATACCTTTACCAAGCACTGTGGGTGTTATCTATAGACCTAGGACTGGTTTTGCTAGTCCTGGTCTTCAGGCCTTTTTAGGGAACTCTTCTACTCCTTCCCCCTCTCAGGTTTTCTCTTGAGCTTTGGCACTCTCCCATATGTTAGAATACTGCAGCCTTCACTGCTGCAGTATTTGCTCCCTCTCTCCATTCCCCTAGTCATTTTCCTTCCTGTATGTACAGATTACCTCCTGGGTTCCTTGAACTGCTGATCATATGGAGACTATCAGTTCTGTTTTTGGTAGGCCTGAACATCGCCTTTGTGTCCTATGCTAGGCAAGGAACATTTGAGTGAGGTTTGCCATACCTGTAAAGAAACATGAGCCTTTGGTACACTGGCCAGATGTTGGCCTTCCATGGCATGGAATCCTATGTATTAGACTACTGCAGCAGTGAAGGCAAGGACATTTACAGTTATGAAAAGATTTTACACAAATGTATTTTGTTGTTGAGAAACTTGAGTGCATGCATGACTTTGCAGACCCTGGCACCTGACAGGTAGCTGACCGTGACATTCTCCATGTACAACCTTGTGAGGGGGACATCTGAGTGTCTCACTATAGATTTGCCTATGACCAAGGCATTGGTTTAGAGGACTTTTGCCTTAAGTGCTTAATGGGTGAGACACTATTTTGTTTTTATGTGTAGTGAGTTCTGTTGGGACTGTAATGTGTGCAGAAGGTGTGTATTTGTGAGGTCTCTGCTCCTGTTGGTAAGCTTCTAATGAGTACCTCTGCATATCTGAAATTATGTGTTATGCATTTGGTTTGTTGAGGAGGTGAAGTATGTGTGCTGACAACCTGTTTGATATCAGGTTTGTTGTTACCTGAGAGAGAGAGAACATTTATTCTAATTTGGTTGTATACTTGGATCTCTCAGTGCTGCGGTAGCATTGTCGCCTCACTGTAAGATGCTGTCCGGTTCGATTCTCAGCTAGAGCATCTTCTGTGTGGAGACATGCGTGAATGGGCGTATCTTCGTTGAAGGTTGTGCATCAGGGCTGGTAACTCTGGTGGACCCCAGCCATAAACAAACTATACAATAGAAGGAGGAAGCTACTACATGATAGAGCAAAATCCCAAAAAGGGACGGCATCTCTGATCAGTAATAGCAAAAAACTAAGGGCACTCATAAAAGGCCAGCTGCGAGAGAAAAATTGCACAGGACACTAAGGATAATCACAAGGCTTTCTTTAGTTATGTTAGGAACCTGAGTGGGAATTCCCAGATATGCTCAGAATTAGTCCAAAATGACAAAAAATACACCGAACCCACAGACCTTGCCAACATCCTAGCTGACAGGTTCAGCTCAAACTCCCCCCCCCCCACCAAAAGGGCAAATATCTATCCCAGCAGAGTGCTTGCCCCCCTGACATCTCAGATTCTCAGGTAAGAGCCGCCCTCTTCAAAGCAAAAAACACAGCATCAATGGGACCAGACGGTGTCCCAGGCTGCGTCCTACATGAACTCCAAGAAGAGCTAAACCCAAACATAAAACTACTGTTCAATCTCAGCCTTACTACAGGATATGTACCCAAAGAGTGGTGTACAGCAACAGTGGTCCCTCTCCACAAAGGTGGTGCCTCAACGGACCCTGGAAACTATCGCCCCATAAGCCTGACTAGCTTGGTCTGCAAAGCTATGGAAATGATCATAATGGACCTCATAAATAAAGATATTGGGGATCTACAGACACTGGATCCTACCCAGTTTGGCTTTGTTAAGGGCAGATCCTGCCTCTTAAACCTGGTTGACTTCTTTGAAACAGTCAACAAGGCCATTGATGAAGGGAAGGTGGTACACACAGCCTACCTGGACCTTGCAAAAGCCTTCGATACAATACCCCACTCGGGCATTATAGATAACCTCAGCAGCTTAAATATAATCCCCTATGTCACTAGATGGGTTGCAAACTGGCTCAAGGACAGAACCCACATGGTTAGAATTGCTGGAGCCATGTCAGACTCCAAACCAGTTACAAGTGGCATCCCACAAGGCTCAGTCCTGGGACATCTCTTGTTCGGTATATATTTCTCGGAGGTACAGGCCAACACGGAAGGACTGTGGGTGACCAAGTTCGCAGATGACTGCAAACTGGGCGCCATAATCGACTCTCCAGCCGACACAAGCATCCTCCAAAAGGGCCTCATAGAAACAGACAACTGGTGCCAGAGCCATGGCCTCAAGCTAAACGCCAAAAAGTGTATAGTCATCTCCTTTGGCAAAAACAAAGTGCCCACAAATTACCACATAGGTGGTAATCCATTAAGTACAGAAGAAGTAATTCGGGACCTGGGAACCCAAGCTGATAGCAATTTCTCATTTGACAACCACGTGGCCAAAGTGGTTAGAAAAACATTTTATATAGCCCACCTAATCATGAAGGGATTCACATCTAGATTAGGGGAGGTCATCGTGCCTCTTTACTCATCCCTCATCAGGCCCATAATCGAGTACAATGCCCCTTTTGGGATGTACCTTACCAAACACCTGCAGCAACTGGAAAGACCCCAAAAGTACCTCACCAAGAGGATCAAAGGGCCCAAACAGATTCCATATTCTGCCCAGTTAAAGAAACTCCAGCTCTACTCAGTGGCATACCGCCTGCTCAGAGGCGACCTGTGCCTGATGTATAAAGCCATGTCCAACCCGGAATTAAGAGACATGCTGCACCTCAAAAAATCCAAATCCCATTGAGCTACACGCTCGAGAGACTTGAACCTCAGCACTGAAATAAATAGGACATGCTGGAGGGACAGATTCATAACCCAGAGGCTCCCTTCATTCTGGAATAAAATCCCAGTCCAGGTTAGGCAGAGTCCCTCATTGACTCTCTTCAAGAGGAATCTTGATGAGTGGATGGGAGATTATAGGTTTACCCCGAGTATCACTTCTGTGTCACTGTTAGACAGAGGCACAGTATACTAACCTCGAAAAAGGGCATAGCAAAATTAATTTAAAATGGGTGGCGAAAGCCAAACATACTCTGGCTAGGCTTATAAATGCCCTAGGACAGATAGCCTAGTATGAACCTATGAACCTATGAACATAAAAATCAACTACCAGTCATTAGTGGACCGGAGTTCTGCTGTGACGACCCCTAACCGGGAAAAGCCGAAAGAGACAAATAAACTTGAATCTCTCACATACTGTATTAGATAAGTTTTAGAAGTATATAGTTATCAGTATACATGAGGCCATAGTCACCCAGCTTTGGAAAACCACAAGTACCCTTATTAATCATATGTAGATGGTCATTATTAGCAGAGCAATTTTGAGCAGCACCAACTGGGCCTGTCTATGAAGGACATAGGTGCCACCCCAGAGGCTGAAATAGGCTCCCACTGCATGTGATGTAGTACTCCTCAATGACCCTGTTCAATGGCTACCTTGACTACTGGTTGGGTGATTGTACAGTCGCCTCTGAGCTGGCACCCATGTCCCTCATGGACAGGGCCAGCTGATTCTGCTCACAAAAATGCTGTGCTAAAAACAACTAACCAACTATGGTCAATAAGGTACTTGTGTTTTTTACACAGCTAGGCTTCTACAGACCCTAGTGCTAATAGGCTATTAGCCTTATATGAACCTATGAAGCTATGTGCCTATGCATGCCTCAGAACCTCTTGTCTCCCACATGACTTGCTGATGTCATCTACTATAAGTTCACCTGTAGTCATGTAAAAGTTAGACTTGTGCTGTGGTGCATGTATTAAGTCCTGTGTTCAGTATTTGGTGTAGGTAGGGGTTCTATTCTCACTGCAGCCAACTTGGTTGGGGGTGTAAGTTGGTGTATAATGTTACAGAGTGCCTTTTTGTTACTACCATATTCTTCTCCCCAGACACTGCTCATGTTATCAGCTATAAAGTGTTGTTGGACACACTCCTCTAACAAACTTGAGCAGTGGTGTGTGTGTTAAGTCTTGTGGTTTGTAATATCTGTACTTAGATAAATAGGGGTTCTATTCTCAAGACAGCCACTTTGAGGAGAGGGGTGTAAGCTGATGTTATAGAGTGCTTTTTTGTAATTACCTATTCTCCTCCCCAGACACTGCTGATGTCATCAGCTATAAAGTGTTGTTGGACACACTCCACCACAGACTTGAGCAGTGACACGTGTGTTAAGTCTTGTGGTTTGTAGTATCTGTACCTAAATAGGTAAGGGCTCCCTTCTCAAGGCAATCCACTTGTGGGGAGGGATGTAAGTTGGTGTCTGATGTTGAAGAGTGGTGTTTTGTTATTACCATATTCTCCTCCCCAGACACTGCTGATATCATCAGCTATAAAGTGTTGTTGGCCACACTCCAACACAGATTTCAGCAGTGGTGCATTTGTTAAGTCTTGTGTTCCATAGTCAGTGTACCTTGGATAGGTAAGGGTTTTGTTCTCGCTGCAGCCAACTTGGGGGGGGGTGTAAGTTGGTGTCTGTTACAGAGTGGCTTTTTTGTTATTACCATATTCTCCTCCCCAGACACTGCTGATGTCATCAACTATAAAGTGTTGCTGGACACACTCCACCATAGACTTGAGCAGTGGCACGTTTAAGTCTTGTGTCCTGTTCTCACTACAGGCAGCTTTGGGCGGGGGTGTAAGCTGGTATCTGATGTTACAGAGTGCCGTTTTGTTATTACCATATTCTCCTCCCCAGACACTGCTGATGTTATCAGCTATAAAGTGTTGTTGGACACACTCTACCACAGACTTGAGCAGAGGCACGTGTGTTAAGTCTTGTGGTTTGTAGTAAGTGTACTTAGATAGGCATGGGTTCTGTTTTCACTAGACCCAACTTGTGGTGGGATGGTGGTGTAAGGTGATATCTGATGTTACAAAGTGCCTTTTTGTTATTACCATATTCTCCTCCCCACACACTGCTGATGTCATCAGCTATAAAGTATTGTTGGACACACTCCACCATAGACTTGAGCAGTGGCACATGTGTTAAGTCCTGTAGTTTGTGTACCTTGAGGGGTAAGGTACTATTCTCAATGCAGTCAACTTGGGAGTGGAGTGAGTGAGAGAGCTGTTGCTTGCCATGACATAGAGCATTTTACATCAGCATGTGAGACACTGCTATTTTGCCCTCAACAGATGCTGCTGATGTCGTCAGATACATTATATTTTTGGATATGCATTACTCCCACCAGGGCAGGGTCAGAGACTGGCCTGGGGCCAGGCAGAGGTCACGTCATCTTATACAGTAAAGTTTGCAGTGAGATGGCTTTTAATCTATCCACATACATCATGGCATAGTGTGTAGGGTCTGTTATCTTGCTGAGAAATCTTAATGGTCTCTCCAGCTGCTACATGGGTCAGGGGAGGTACATATAAAAAGAGCATTGTACTCCATTAGTGCTGTAATGCAGTTTGACTACAGTGCTGTCATACAATCCTAAGATATAAATATGATGGTGTGACCTATGATGTGTACAACAGATGCTTTCATTAGCAGTCTGGACACTTAATGTTCAAAGTTCAGATTGCTATCTAAATGTGTTCCCAGTGCTTGCATCACTGGGTTACTGCATAGCAGGATTTTTGTCAATACTGTGATTAACATGGAACTCCACTTTTCAGACAGACATCATTACAAGCACACACATTTCTGAATTTATTTGCAGATCTTGTGCTTTTGTCACCATTCAGTTGTGTGTGTTAACTTCTCCTGTACTATGTTATCACTATTGGTGAACTTGATTGGCCCAAACATGCAAGAATCAGAAAACTTGGTAAGCCAAAGGCCATCTGCTTTAGCCTGAACTGTTGAGAAATACAGTTCAAACAGTGGATGGCCAAGAACAGATCCTTGTGGGGTTGCAAATGGTGACAACTTTACTGGTACATGTTGATTCACCAACTGTCACATGATGTATTTTGTCAGTGAGCCAATTGTTTACCCATAAACTGACGTAAGGCTTAATCACAGCTTGAGTGTTTTGTCCATGATACCTGCACGTGTGATTGTGTCAAACCCCTAGGGCAGATCACAATAGGCATGGAATCAATGTGCTGTGACAACATCATAGATCACCTGTGATGTGACCAAGTGCACACACCTTCTTGATATGGTGGAAAACGGAGTTTAACATACCCTCCACATGGTCTACGTTCCCGTACAAGGGTGTACATTGACATACATCTACCTGCATTGGGAGGACAGTACCTGATGCATGCATGTATAGAGACATTGTGACTCTCCTCAACTGTGAGGCAGACCAACATGTCATCATGGACCTCTTCTACATGTACACTAGTAATATTCCAGGTGTGTGCAACAGATCTGTGTGAGTTGTTATTGCTACATCAGGTCCCTTACATCTGAGAGATGTTCTTGAAGAGGTCATCAAGGGCATACATGAAGACAGTATCATCTTGTGGAGCTTGAACAGGTAAAGGCATTTGACAAAAAGTCACATAGTGGCATTCAATCAACACAGTCATATGTGTCCAGAAACAGCTATATCAGCAAATGGTTAGACCAGGGTATGACATGTGTGGCATCACACTATGTTGAAATGTGTGATGTGACATATATCTCAGGTCCAGTGATCAGGTCAGTACATCAGGGGTGTCTGCCTGGCCCTTGAATGCCCCTTAGTTAAATAATGGACATCACAGTTAACATACACTTGCTGTGTCCAAACAGCTGCCTGAAGAACTACAACTTGTGGACAATCATTGACTACAACTGTGATATTAGTATAATACACACAGTATCAACACATACCAGAGACTGCTGCCACAGCCAGGATAACACCTGCAATGATGAGACGCATGGTGGGATGTGTTGCATCAGGAAACAGACACAACACCCAAGTACAATGTGGACATCCCACCCTATAATCACACCAATAGGTTTGTGACTTGTTTCCTGAGGTAGAGGGTAAATGGTACATCCATCAGCATCAAACCTCTCAAATGTCCAGATTTTTGCAGAATGACCATATTATTGCCTCATTTTCTGGTCTGTTACAATTAAAAATTGTGATATTGTAGTAAATCACTGAGGACTGAAGCGACTAAATAGTGACATAACTTTGAGTTTGAGACATCATAGCCTTCAGAAAATGCATGCTAACACAGACCATGTTACCATAGCAACTTTCTAAGTTAGTACAATCAATATTTGAAATCTGTCAATATTTTTGTGCCTTTGTGCACCCATTATTTTAGACTTTATCCAGATCTCTTGCGTGAAGAGGTTGTGAGGTATGTCCATAATGTAGTCAAAGTGCTGACTCCATTGACTCTTAACACAAGTGCTGGTTATGTGACAGACATGCACATCAGATGGCATAATAACATCATGGTTTCCAGCATTCATCACACCAATAACTGAGTACAATGCGCCCTTCTCCATGTACCTCCTTAGATATGTACCAGTGATGTGTAACTGAAGTGTACCACCTTTGTCACAGTACACAACCACACAGCTTATTGCTAATACATAGGTATTCTTTCTGCAGAATATACATGACTGTCTGATGGTGCAGAACACCAATCATGGTGTTGCACTAGATGCATGTGTGCTACCTGTTCACCTGATGCATACACTGCATACATCATTGTTTGACATTAATGACATGTATATAATTTGTGACTGTGTGAATTGTGCCATTGATATATGCCATGCACATAAGGCAACAAGCCTGTAGTGCCCATACTGTCACATACAGGTAGAGCAGTGTCTCTCCTCACACCTCCTGCAGATGTTACAGTACCAGGACAGAGTATGCGGTTACCCTCATAGACCATGGCTGTATCATAATAGTTGTTGAGGTGTGTGTGTACAGACTCATCTTATCACTGTAAATCACATATGTTATGTCAGAGGCATGGGATTACTGGTGGTATTATTCTGATATTGTCCATAATTGTGATTGGTTCTTGTAATGTTTGACATGATCCTTTACCTGTGACCACCTTGCTGGAGACCTCTGCTGAGAGAAAACTCATATTGAAGCATATCAGTTTGCACAGCTTCATAATATGCACCCTACCCCAACTGTATATCAGATCCCTAGTAGATGTCCTCTGCATTATTCATGTAAGAATACTTATCATATTACAGACATCCTCCCCACTGTTATGTCACCTTGTGTGACAGTCACAGACAGCACATTTTCACTGTACAGTCCCTACTGTTGTTGTTGTTGTGTCTTTCGGCTTTTCCTGGTTAGGGGTCGCCACAGCGGAACTCCGGTCTGCAAATGATTGGCATAGATTTTTACATGCCCAGTTGCCAGCCCTGATGCACAACCTTTAACGAAGGTACGGCCATTCACGCATGTCTCCACACAGAAGACACTCTACCTGAGAATCGAACAGGACAATGTCTTACTGTGAGGCGACAATGCTACTGCAGCACCACCACCGCAGTACCATATAGATACATGCTTGCTGTTGCTGCTACAACCATTTTCCATTGGCATGCCCTCCTCTGCTGTGCATGTGACAGTTTCACCTGTATTCTTTCCCTGTGTCCATTCATCTGTGTGTCCAAATTCAACACACACACACACTTCCCCTGGGTGAACATTTTACATGGCAGTCCCATGTCCTGTTACAGACCATTAACTCATCATCATTACAGAATGGTAGGAACTGGATATCACAATACTCTGCAATGTAGGCACATTGTCCTGTACTGTGTTTGGACCATATACTTCACATTGATACCTCTCAATTACCCAAATATTCCCAGAATGTCTAGATATTTTCATTTTCAAACATGTATCTTTCCACTATTTTCCTGGGAAGATCTCTGGACTCCTGAGACTCAGACTTACAGACATTTGGGTACATACCTCTCAATTGTCCTGATCTGTACAGAATGTCCAGTTTTTGACTCATATCTGTGATCTTTTTCTCATAACATGTTGTTTCCCTGGCAAATCAATGGCATGTCATTGCAGAGTGTAGTCAGTAACTGATGACTGACATTTGAGTTTCATATTTCATGCGCTTCAGAAAGTTCATGCCAATGTATAACCTATATATTCCATCACCTTCATAAGTGTGGACGTGGAATATTGACAATTTATCCGGATTTCTGGCCCTTTCCCCTCCCATTTGTATGGCTTTGTCCACGTCTTGCTCTAAGAGGGTGAGAGTCTTACATTAAATCATATTCCCATGTGACATCTCTGTCAGATAGGTCCCTGCTACTGGATATTTTTCCTGTCATTAAGCTGGCCTCTGTGCAGATATGTTGCACTAGCAGAATGGCAGCTATTTGTACAGCCATACCTCTCCACTGTACAGATTTCTTCAGAATTTCCAGATGTTGCCTCATATATTGCTCTATTTCTCATATAATTATGGTTTCCTGGAAAGTCATTGTTAAAGCATTGAGTGTTGAAGTCAGAAAATAGTGGTCAGACTGCTTATCCTTTTGACAAGTCATGGGAATGCACAACCTTTCATTCTATCAACTTTCGAAGTTTCTAAGAGCAGTATTTAATATGTATGTCCCTAGCATACCTCTCAACTGATCAGATTTTCACACAGTATATAGCTTTTTGCCTCTGCTTTTTGGCCTGTTTCTCACAAACTGCATTGTTTACTGACAAATCACTACTATGATCTGAGGATTAAAGTGGGTAAATAATAACATGCTTTTGAGTTTCAGATCTCATGTCCTTCAGACAATGCATGCTAACACAGATTTTGTTATTCTAACAACTTTCTACATTTATAACAACAATATTTAACATGTGCCCCTATATTTTGCCCTTTGTTCCCACATTGTGTCATTGATCGTCTGCAAGTCTTGGCCTAAGAGATTGATAGCATACCACTCAACTGTACAGATTTTCCCAGAATGTCCTGATTATTGCCTCACATTTTTGGTCTGTTCTTCATTAAATTTGTGATTTTTTGGATTTCTGAGGCAAATCAATGGGGTTTGAATTCACTAAATAATGGCAGTCATTTGAGTTTCAGACTCTGTATACTACAGACAGCACATGGTAAACAAGAACTTTTATTTAGCAACTTTCTAAGTCTATAAGATCAGTATTTTAAAATTTGACCCTATTTTTGAGCCTTCGTTTCCCATTACTGTTGGGTTTATCCAGATCGTTTGTACCAAGAGGGTGAGAGCTATGGTTGACAGCAATATATATGATTGTAAGAGCAATATTTAAACAGTGTCTCTATGCCTGTCCCTTTTCCCAACCCCTGCTGGATGTCTTTGTCCAGATGTTTGCCCTGACAGGTTATGAGGACTGCCTGACTTATGATCTGTACTGTGTCTTGGGGGTGAGTATCTCTCAACTGTCCAGATTTTCACAGAATGCCCAGAATTTGTGCCTCATATATGTGGCTTTTCCTCCTAAAATCTCTTGTTTTCTGGCAAATCACTGGGATGATGTAAGGATTGAGGTCACTAAACAGTGACAAACATTTGAGTTTCATACTTTATATCCTTCAGAAAATGCATGGTAACACAAGACCTTTTATTCTAACAGCTTTCTAAGTTTATAAGAGTAATATTTAAAATCTGACCCTATTTTGGTCCTTTGTCCCCCTATTCCATTAGGCTTTGTCCAGATTTCTTAAGCTAAGAGGTTGAGAGGTATGGGGGGGGTGGGGTGGCAGCCAAGCTGCTTTCTGCAAAGCCGGTGTGCTTTGCAATGTTTTAACAGTTTATAAAAACAATATTTAAAAAGTGTCCCTATTTCAGCCCCTTTCCCCACCCCCCACTTGATGCCTTTGTCCTGATTTCTTGCCCTCACTGCCTGCACCCTGACCTATGATCTGTACTGTGCTTTGGGGTGTGTGGAAACCGAGCTGCTTTCTGCAAAGCTGGTGTGCTTTGCAGTGTTTCACAAGTTTATAGAAGCAATATTTAAAAGGTGTCCCTATTTTTTAACCCTTGTCCCTCTTTTATGTCAGGCTTTGTCCAGATTTCTTGCTCTAAGAGGTTGGGAGGTATGGTGATGTGTGTTGTACATTTGGGGACGGGGCAGACCTTCTGTTCCCTCCTTTACATGGACTCGATATCTGTGTTAGGATTCAAAGTTTTGTGGCTGTCAATAGTGACAGTATTGGCGCTGTAGACATTAGAGGCCATATCTTTTTCCTTTTGTTTCCCAGTACTAACATATTCAGACCAGATGGGCAATTGCTGCAGCAGGACAGAAGTTTCTCTGTAGTTGTGCATTTCTCCTCATCCCTTATTATGACCAAATCAACCTGAGTACTAGTAGTGAAGGAAGCTGGGTAGAGGAACACGGGAATGAGCAGCCAATGCCATTTTGCCTATATGGGGTCTGTACCATCACTGCAGTTTTACTGTCTAGGTTAGGTAGATACCAAGTATGCAACATTATGGTTGAGGGCGTGTGCTTGGCTTCACCAGGCCACTGATGGTAGCCTCTACTACTGTACATGTGTAACTGGGGGGTATTATTAAACCCTACAATGATACCAGTGTAGATATCAGCTGTCAGTATGGAGTTAGGATAGTAAAAACATCCTTGGGCTCTGACTCAAGAATGACAAAGTTATGGTGTTGGGAGTATCAGGGTAGTTCTTCAGTTTGGGGACAGTTAGGGTTAAGTTCCTAAATACAGGTGGTCCTGGTCTAGGGGGTTGGGGTAGCCAGATCCTCAGGTACTGGGACAAGGATACTCCCAACTCCTGCAATATGACTGATGTAATGAGACAGGGAAGGGCACAAGAAACCTTCAAGACCTAGACAGATTGGACAGCTACCTCTGTCAAGGTAGTGAATGAGATCAAGGCACATAGGAAAAGCAGCTGATAGTCATCAGGTTTATGGCAGTTGTTACAGAGGTTAAGGCTGTGAGCTGTAGTTCCTGTGGTACAGGATTTGATTCCCCTCAGCCCTCGTTTGCTTACTGTGTGACCCTGAGCAAGTCACTTAACCAGACATTCCTCTTGGGTTTCCCCTGAAAGGGAACTATGTGCCCAGTAGGCCTACCTGGTCAACAAATAGTTATTATTATCATTAGGCAAGGAACAAAAAGTATTACAAAGAAAAGAAAGATATAAAACCCAGATCCATGGCTAAGTCCAAACCTACCAAGACCTATGTGGACTCTCCAGTGGGACATCCAAATGAGGTGGTAGTGGTGACTAATTTTCTACCTTCATTCCAAGAAAGCCTAAAAATTCAACAGTATTTACAATGTATGCTGGCCAGCTGACCCCAAACCTTAATCCACAAGTGAAGACTATAGAAAGCCTACAAGTTCACCATACAGCCATCCTGGAAGGTCAGCTTCTTGGTTGGCATTCTAAAAACACCATCAGGGTGGCATAAGAGAACTTGAATACTTCTCACCACAAAGAAAGCTGTCTCTTTGTTCCAGCTCCTCAAGGACTATTCTTTTTGGGTGCGGTGTTACAAACTAGACACAATGGTTTCTGCAGTGGCCCTAAAGAAGGCTTTGACACCTAGAGCTCATCAGTCCATCCTCCACTCAGGGAGTACTATTTGATATACAGGTTTAGGAAGCATGCCTTTGTGCCCACCATACTATCTTTGCAGGAATATGCAGTACTTAACATGTAGTTCCAAAGGGTCTGAACTAATAACATGCATGAACTGCACTTGATGCTAGAGAAGTTACACAGTTCCCAAATAGGCTAGTTAAGGACAAACTATTACCTCAAGCCTCAGTCTCCTCCTACATGACCAGCCTCAATGCCCACATATCATACAATGTGGTAGGGGAGTCACATGAGCAACAACATCCGGCATCAACACGTGACAGTATTCCTGTACTATCTGACTGCCTTTATTGAGCGCACAAACATGACCATTCCTGACTCCCCCTTTTCAGGTCCTCTCCTGTTTGTAAAGGAAATACAAAAGTACCTGCAAAATATGAAAAGTCAGAGCAAATCCTTAGCATCTGTGAGTATCATGTTTCTCCCTCCATGTTGTTGTGTACCTGAATGCTAATGGAATAGTGTCAGATATAGTTGCAAAATGTCACACAGAAAGAGACACAACAAAAGAAGACTTCTAGAAGGTAGCTATCCACCAAACTAATTTCCAGCAATGTTGTGGTTATAAAATTATTGGGGGGGGTCTATATTAAAATCACGAAACCTCACTTACGCGAATACAGAAACGTCAACACATATATAGCAAACCACAAAAACACCAAATGTCCCGAAGTGAGAAATTTGAAATGTCGAATCGTCATAGTTGGCCAACCCCACCGCCCACTACGTACTACCTACCAAAACAAAATAAATAATTCACACTTCCCCATATCTACACTTCACGCATATATCCCATACTCTAATCAAACATTCACTACACACAAATGTATCTAACTATAAACAAACAACAACCAACTACAGGAAAAGTATAAATTACATATGCATTCAGCTACACAACTATATTACTATTCATACACTTAACATAATCCTACTTCTAACACTAAAGTAAAGGTTGTATGTATTACTATGTATGCACTTACCTTAACCTGCACCCTAACCCTAAGGTCCGTAACTATTGCACACTTACATTAGGGAGCTATACCGGATAAGGGCCAATATGACGATTTGACATTTTGAATTCCGCGCTTCGGGACGTTCGGTGTTTTCACGGTTCGCTATATATGTGTCAACATTTCAGTATTCGCTTAAGTGAGGTTTCGCGATATTAATATAGACCCAGTTATGGGCCCTCAGTACTCTTTGGGAGGCCATGGTCCAACTGCACATAAGGCGGCAGCATTACCAAAGACTTCTCAATTGCCCCTGTCTGGAGACAGTTGGGAAAGGTTGCTTTTCCCTTCTACTAGGCTACATGGGGAAGAATGACCAGAGACGAGTGTATTACGGAACGAGTATCCAGAGAGAGCTTGGTTACCTTGTTTGCCTTACAGCTTCATCTGTAAACTTGCTAGACAATCCACCCTGTCAAAACTAAGGAAATTAAACATCTAGGAAGGAACATACCTCTCAGCTGTATAGATTTTCACAGATTGTCCAGATGTTTGGCCTCATCGGGAGGGTGGCCTAATGGTTAAGGTGTTTGCCTTAGAAACACAAGGTGCAGGGTTTGATTCTCACAAGGGATAATTGGCTAGGCTTACAATGGCTCGCAAGGGCAGTTAGCCTAGTACTAACCTATGAAACCTATGAATCATATTTATGGTCTATTTTTCATAAAATTGTGGTTTTCTGGCAAATTAGTGGTAAATCATTAAAGATGGAAGTTAGAAAATAATGACAGACATTTGAGTTTCAGATTTCATATCCTTCAGAAAATTTATGCTAATGCAAAATGTGTTATTCTATCGACTTTCTAAGTTTGTAAGAGCATTATTTAAAAATAGTCCCTATTTTGGTGTCTTTGTCCCACTTTTATTTATGGTTTTGTCCAGATTTCTTGCTCTAAGAGGTTGAGAGGTATGGCAAGGAAGTGTTAAACTGTTTCCGAAAATAGAGACATCCGGGGTCCAATCCACAAGAAAAGCTCAAGATATTACTTTAGATTATTTGTTGGGCCATAAAAAAAACAAAATACCCCAGACCAATATTGGATCACTGTGGTTTAATTTCCTTTGTCCCATAATAAACTTTTTGTATAGTCATGGTGCAATAACTCCTTCCATGATGATTGTCAGAAGGAGACTGGATGTGCTCTTTGAACCTCCAAGGTTCCTGCCTGCATATCAAAATTACCAAACCGCTCAAAAGGTATTTATGCCTCCAGGTTAGAAACAGTATCGGTACATTTTACTTTCATGTCTGCCCCCACATTGTTCCCCAAGTGTAAGTCTGTAGTAACAGCTCACCAGATACAAAGCACACAACCAAGATTTTTTCCCTTACCTAGATGAGTCAGTCATTACTGATCTCTCTGTGATGGAGCTGCTACAACGGAAGGAGTTCTCATATTTTTTCATTCCCTGTGACAACAGTGAAATTTGAAAGTTATACTTGTTTTCTGTTCAAACTCTCCTATCATTGATTGTAGCTTGACTACCCATCTGAAATATTTGATTCGTGTGTAAGTTTTGCTTCCATCAGTGTCCATTTAGCTGCTACCTATAACTTTCATTTGATGATAGATCCATCTTCTCTTGCTTTGTTGAAGATCAGAAAGTCTTCTATTGTAACACTTTCACATTAAGCCCCCATTCATTATCCACCATGGGGCACTTGCTTCAGGGTAGAAAAGTTTACAGTTCCTCCCTTTGAACTTACTGCCTGTGAGGAGTTAAAATGTCTGTCCTGGAAAACCCTACTTCTAGTGACCATTATCTGGTTAGATGTATTTCTTAGCAACAGTCTCTCTCTGTCTCTCTCTGTCTCTCTCTCTCTCTCTCTCTCTCGTCTTCCTCTCTTTCTCAGACCTCTTCATTTAAAGGTTCTCAAAAGCAGAGTGATGCTTAGAACAAAAACATCCTTCATTCCA
The DNA here is from genome assembly GCF_019279795.1 of Protopterus annectens. Taxonomy (NCBI): domain Eukaryota; kingdom Metazoa; phylum Chordata; order Ceratodontiformes; family Protopteridae; genus Protopterus; species Protopterus annectens. Next base: position 965,208,803 of record NC_056747.1, read on the forward strand.
AAATTTGCTGTAAAGACCAATTTAAACCAAATCCATATACCTTCTCATTTTCTTTCTACAGTTTTGAAATAGTGGAGAATGTCTCTTATTCACTGTACGGATGTCCATAGACAGTTTAGGGTCCTTGTGGAGAGCATCTATTGCACAGACAACCACTTATTTGTTTTCTTTTCAAAGTGTAGATTTGATGGAAAGGTTTTCAAGGTCAGCTTTTCTATATGACTTGCTGGTTGAATTTGCTATTGTAATTCAACAGATGTTAAGTCCCTGTCCTAGGTTGTTAAGGCTCACTGTGCTAGAGCTGTAGCTATTTTGGCTGTATTTCCCAAAATGGAAACTTAAATGATATTTACACAGCTGCAGCACGGGCTTTTCCTAACAAATTTGTGAGACACTTTAGGGTGGATGTGACCTCTTGGTACAGATATTCATTTAAGGTCATCATTATCTATAGTATGTTCCTATGGAGATGACCACCAGGCAGAATTAGCTAGGGCCTCTTTGGTTACCGAACATGGACTTCTACACACCAGATACAAAAGTTACATACTTACCATAAGGCTAGATCTGTAAGAAGAAGATCCATGCTCAATAACCTTTAGTGTGTTTTATTTGGAATCTTCTTTCCCTTTCTTACCTTAACCACTGAATGCTATATCTGAGGAACTCAACAAACATCTGTGAATGGTGCATGAAGGGAAAGGGGGAGGTTTTTGGCAACCTGGAAAAGATTTACTTACTGAGTAGTCCTAATGGTTGCAGCATTTGCCCCATTGGTTACAGAGGACAAACCTTCTTCATACAGCTGCATCGTTATTATAAGTACAAAACTTCTATTTACTCAGCACAATCAAAATTTTACATATATATATTTACAGTGTACTCTTTATTAAATCTCCTCCCACTTGAAACGAGAATTATTTTATTTTCTGTCTTCACTTGGTGTTCTGATATTGCATATGATGTTCTTTTTTCTTCATCTGTTAACATCAATCAGGAGCTATCATAAGAAAATTTCTGCTTTAAAGGGGTGATGTCAGAACCTTGTACACAAGTTATTTCGTGGGTGTAAGATATCTGCCCTCCCCATTACTAACACAATGAATCTCACACCACTGTGAGTGCCCATCTTGTACATCCCTGATTATCCACAACACCCCCCCCCCCAAACAAAGGACAGCAGCACATGATACTCGGTCTTCTCAATCTGTGGCACATGATACTCAGTGTTCTCCATCTGTGGCACATGATACTAAGTCGTCTCCATCCGTGGCACATGATACTCAGTCTTCTCCATCCATGGCACATGATATGCAGTCTTTGCCATCCGTGGCTAACCATACAGAGGCCAGCCATTCTCACTAAACACAATCACCACTGCCACAGGCATAATCCAGTCACATCCAATGTCTTAACTGCAGTTCAAACAGCTAGGATGTTTCTCAACAAATGAAATATTTCTAAAATAAAAACAAGGAGAAAAAAATAAAACTGATGACATCAAAGAACTAAAATGTACAGCTGTACAAAAGTAAAGATCCAACTTGTATCTGTTGAAGAACATGCATTGGTCTTACTTTGATTCTGTCATTTTAAAAAAGGTTTTGGTTCCATCGGTATCCCAAAATATTTGGCTTAAACACTCAGTATAATAACATAATGACAATCCACTCCAGGAACATGGAATTGAAGTTGTCAGGGATGGGGAGATGGATAAGTGGATTAAGAAGGAAAGCCTTTAGATGGGCCTAAGAAGTATGACGTAAGAGAAGAGATATACCTCTCAACCTATTATTACAAGAAATCTGGACAAAGCCTAAAATAAAGGGGGATCAATGGCCTAAAAATAGGAACAGCTTTTAAATATTGCTCTTATAAATTTAGAAAGTTGTTAAAATAACAGTTTATATGTTAACATATATTTTCTAAAGGATATAAAGTTTGAAACTCAAATGTGTGTCATTATTTACTGATTTCAATCCTCAATGATTTGCCACCAAACCACAAATTTTATGAGGAACAGGCAAAAATATGAGAGAAAAAATCTGGAAATTCTGCAAAAATCTGAACAGTTAAGAGGTGTGAGAAGAGAACATCTCATCTGTGATGGCTTTGGTAAAGTTCCTTACCTCTCCAAGTAGAATTCGGTGATCTGAGCAACTTTCAGAAGTAAAGTACATTATTCTTAAAATAAGAGTCAGTTTCTGGGACAGACTCAGACATGATGTATCGTTGGCAGGAGTGGTGCCATACATCAGGTTTCATCACAGCCATTGTCATCAGTGGGATCAGATGATAAATCCTTTGTTAGCTACATAGCATCAGGAAATCCCCCATTCTAAATCAGTTCAAGTACACACGTACTGTTAGAAGAATAATGTCGGTAGTTCTTTAACATCTCCAGTTCTTCCCCAAGAAAGTGTCATGAGGACATTGGTCATTTGATATAGTATAGCCTGGTTCATTAACACTGACAGCAAAAAAAAAAAACAACAAAAAAATCCATGAAAAAGCAAAGTGGTATAAACTCATAAAAATAACAGAAAACACCATACAAGGAGTGTGGAATAGTCACCGTTACCCACCATAACACCTCCAAGTATTTCAAAGACCTACAGCTAAAGCACAGTCTCATGTAATGGCACCATCACTTCAAAGAATGATTGCACAGTAATGGTCATTGTATACAAGGAGTTCATATTCATAAAATGCAGTTAGAAGAATGGCAGAATTACAGATGGTAGAAACTAACAATTTCCATGCCAGGCTGTGACCAGTCACTCTCAAATACAGATGCGACCTCTATGCAGATACTACTTCTGAGGACTATGCATCTCAGAAGTAAGAGAAGACTCCCTCCCGAAAACAGTGTCCCACTTCTCTCATCTGCTGATATAGAATTCCAAGATCATATCAGAATTGGCCTCCAACATCCATTAAATTATCTGCCATGAACTGATCTCATTAAGACTGTGACCTTGAACCGCAGAACACAAATTTACCTGTGTCAGACACAATTTCCAACAGTGTCTGCTAGATAATTCATCAATATATTACAGAGTAAAAATGCTACCATTACCAAACTCCCCTACATTTATTGGTTCTGTCTAAAACATGACTGTGCGCATGGCTTAATTATTGCACAACTTAATTACCTACAACGTTTGAGACCCCTTTAGTATAAATATGAGCTGAAGTAGATAGACATTCTACTTTTAAACAGCTTGATGTAGGATCAATGATGAATAAAGCTCCTGAGTTCTGAAAAGGGCCACATCAACAGAACCGGTCCTACTGCTCACAATCATAGGACTAATACTTGCAGAGATTTAAATGATAGCAACACTCCTTTATTTAAAAAAAAAAAACCTTATTACAAAGTATACTTATTATACTGCATGGTTGACTATAAGCCCTTCCTCAGTGAGTGTTTCTGTCAGCAGCTTTCTACATGAAAACTGTACCTGAAGTATAAAAATCCCAAGGAAGCAAGAAGCTAAAGTACAGTCTGTGTAACTCATTAAATACTTCCATCTGCAGTGGGATTAGGGCAGCATAGCAGGTACAGATATAAATCGTCATGACCAAAGTAAACATGCATTTAAGGGTCACTTAAAGATTATATATTAAAGATGTTGTATATCCTAAGGATGAGTTACCTATTCCCACAGGTATGTCAGTTTCCAGACGTCTTTACACAGAAATGCTATTTCAACCCTTCTATCAAACTGTAACATTCGCACTTTTTTATATTTTAATTCTTGTCCCACCAACAGTTTATGATCATCTAGCCTTCCCTGGAAGCTAATTTTTCCATTCATTTCCCCCATTTCTAATGATGCAAAACCCTATATCTCCAAATGAGGTTCCATTTGTATGTTTGAGAACTATACTTCTGATCCTCCAAAGTGCATGAATTTGGGTAATTGAAGGGAGATACTAAATTTGAAAGTGCTATATCTCAGAATATTCTATCTTTTTTTAGGTACAGTGATCTCTGAGCTAATATGTATACGTGGGAAGTGGAAGCGCAAGGAGCCCCATGCAAAAAGGGCTTTAAATGCCTTCAGAGGTTCCTAGGTAGTTACTAGACATGCAATTCAGGAGAAAACTGAGGAGCCTAGTCCAATTTCCTAAGTGCCTCAAGGCACATAAGCAGATGGAGGCTGAGGGTATCACATTCTAAACTACAGGAAATAGCTTGGTAACAGCTCATAGCCTAAAACGTCTGCACTAACTGCCAGATAAAAAGCCATCCTATCAAGTAGCACCTGAATCTGAACTGGGGACCTCTTGATTTTCAGTCAGATTCTCTGCCACTGTGCTATATCACCTTTTGCAATGGGATTTGAACTTCTGACCACTGATTTACCAGGCCAGTGTTCTAACCCTTGCACTATAAGGTGAGTAGATCAGTACTCTAACCTCTGAACTATAATGCCACAATGCAATTTACTGTTGTTTGTTTGTCTTTCAGCTTTTCCCAGTTAGAGGTCGTCTCAGCGGAACTCCGGTCCGCTAATGATTGGCAGTAGATTTTCACGAACGCCGAGGTGCCAGCTCGACATTCAACCTTCAACTAAGGCACACCCATTTACGCATGTGTTTCGAACGCCCACCCAACTGCGAGGACATGCAGACTCCACACAAAAGGCACTCCCCGCAATCCAGCTGAGAATCGAACGGGAGAACCTCTTGCTGTGAGGCAACAATGCTACCGCTGCACCACCGTGGATACAATGCAATTTACCGTTAATTATGTTTAATTGCACTTGAAATTTCCTAGTTTTGGGACCAATAGGGTGACTGCCAAATGTGAATTTGTCTCCTTTCCAGTGGGTCATCAGGTTTTTAGTGACCAAATTAATGATGGATAGCTAGAAGAGACAGCCAAGCACCTAGGTGGTCATTGTCATCCACACCTGAGGATAAATATTTTCTTTCTACTCTTATTTACTGGCTACTTAATATGCTTGAATGTGTACTACATGCCATGCCAGTCCCCTTTGGTTCTGTATTCATAACTATGGTATGCATGCCATCTATATGTGCAGGATTTAGTTAATTAAACTGTAAAGACAAAGCTATCATGTGGTCACCCCTAATGGACACTCCTGAGACATGTACTGTCTCTCCCAGGTAGGTCTGCTCTTTAACACCAATTCATCTGTATTGTACTCAGGCTTAAAACCTCTAGGTCATATCTTCAAATTCTTAATGGCAAAATTGTTGAATCATACAAAAAATAACATAAATCAGCATTGTGTTATCTTCTTGAATGTCTTTTCAAAATAGTCTAACACTCGTATTTGCACACTGTAGTCAAGACAAAGTCTGTTTTCTTTTCTATTTTATTTCCTGTCATTACTGGCCTATATCAGAAAGTTGTCAATGAACTAAAGGTGAACTGAGGTTTTCATAAAGTTACAGCATGTCATGTTACACAAACGTTATCACATAAGTCCGTTTGGAAAATGCACCTGGCTGCCAAAGTGCTACACAGACCAGAAAGCTTGATGATTATGACATTATGTCTGAGGTCACAAATGACCACTATGATGCAGTGCATCTTCAGAACTTTAGAGAACAGAACAAAGAATTCTCATTATATCAATACAGTGGAAATTACTTGTTTTTCATAAAAGAAACTAGCAGAAATCTTCAGTAATACAAAGTAAAACTGGTTATTGAAGCTGTTGCCTGTCCTTAAGCAATGAATGACTCTAAGGTCCTAAGAAAACATGGTTTTGTTATTGGTATAAGTTTGGGAGAAGGAACTTACGCCAAAGTCAAATCTGCATACTCTAAGCGACTCAAAGAAGATGTAGCGGTGAAGATAATAGACAAGAAGAAAGCACCTGCTGATTTTTTGGAGAAATTCCTTCCTAGAGAAATGGAAATATTGAAAATAGTGAATCATGAATATATTGTGAAAACTTATGAGGTATTTGAAAACCCCAATGGAAAAATTTATGTTATCATGGAGCTTGCAGTTCATGGAAATTTACTGGAATATATACAGTCTAGAGAGTCATTACCAGAAGACGTGGCCCGAAAGATGTTCCATCAGTTAACAACAGCCATAAAATACTGTCATGACATTAACATTGTGCACAGAGATCTGAAGTGTGAAAACCTTCTTTTGGACATTAATTACAACATCAAGGTTTCAGACTTTGGTTTTTCAAAACAGTGTGCTTTTGATGAAGAAGGGCAAATTGTACTATGTAAAACATTCTGTGGTTCTATTGCATATGCAGCACCAGAAGTGCTACAAGGAATACCTTACCAACCAAAGCTCTGTGACATTTGGAGCATGGGCATTGTTCTGTTTATTATGGTCTGTGGCTCTATGCCATATGATGACTCTAATATCAAACGGATGGTGCGAGCTCAGAAGGCACAAAGACTAGACTTTCCAAGATCTAAATGTGTGACCTCAGTGTGTAAAGACTTAATCTTTGGCATTCTTCATCCAGACATGCTGACACGACTGACTCTTGAGGAGATCCTGGTGCACCCTTGGATGCACCCTACAAAATTAGAAAGTTCAGACATTGAAAAGAAAGATGGTGAATGCTCTCAAACAGAGCACCAGCAAAGGGAACAACTAAAAACTGATTCAAAATCTAATGTCATCCACAGATCTAAATCACAAAATAAAGGTGAAAATAAGACTAGGGTTACATCAGAAGCAACTCATCTCAAACCTGATGCAAAAACAGAACAAAAACTTCACTGAGAAGACAGTAAAGCAGGTACAGAAGAACAAGTCTTCTGTATACCACTGCCAAGTCTATATACATCACTAATGACTGAAACAGCTGGATCAAAGCAATACAAAAATGTATACAGTGGCACTTGTTAATTATAATCGAAAAAGAGGGATATGCATCTGATGTAGTCTGCATTTATAGTCACATATGGCATATACACCTAATAAAAATATTACTCGCTCCAAAACAAAATATGGTATACAGTTTTCATTTTTAATTGCTTTAATTATAAACATCATTTGTGCTATGTGATTTTCAACAGATCTACTTTACACAAAAAAATAATAAAATTAGGAACAGATATGAAGCACGCTACTAGACTTCTAAAAATATGTAAGTAGGCAAAATTGCTATTATGCTGAAAAAGTACATGCCCCAAGTGGTCTGTCAACATAATTATTTGAGTTTTGAATCTACCTACTATTAATGTACTTTATCAGATAAATGTTAGTGAAATCTGCTGAGATCATCCTTGGACATTACATCATTTTGTGTGAATATAAATGCTTATTTATGCATTTTCATTGTCTACAAAATAACATTATTCAAATACTTAGCAATTTAAACATTTATTTTTGTTAAGATTCTGTTAGAAAAATATGTATTAACATATGTGTGCAATGCTTATTTTAAATAAGGGAAGATTAACACGTTTTTATTCTATATGCGGTATTAGTTCTATTTTAAACTGGAAACATGCTTTTCTGAAATTGTGCTTTCTGACACTGCAAGATGCACTCTGACCTAGTTTGCTAGCACAGCAAAATACATGTTTATCCTTTGGAAATGTATTGGAAAGCAGGTGATTTTCTGCTAGGTCAGGAAATTAAATAGAGAATAATAATAAATTCTGTAGATCCATTCATTATGGACAATAAGCTCTGTTCGTGCTAATGAAAAAGTGCACAAGCTGCAAGATAGTTAGATACTATAAACAATGAACTGCTTCAGAAATCTATACTTGCATTGTGCTTGAATTAGCCATAGTACCTAGACTTGTAACATCACATAGCAAGAAAGTTATAATTGACCGGTGGTCGTCAAGGCCATTCTGTTTACTAAAATAATCTTTTTTAAACTTTGAAGAGTCAGCTAGAAATGTGAGAAACATCTGTAAAGTAACAGAATTGTGAACTGGTGATCTACTACGTCAGTCGTAGTGGGCAATGTCTTGAAAGAAAGGTATAATAACTGTGACACTTCCTGATTTAGTCAGACAAGCTCTGTAACTGCATTTTTTGTCTCCTTGCGCAAGAATAAAGATACCTGAACTGAATCTTATGCTTTTGGTCTTTTGAAGTATTTTTCTCTGACATTTTTTTTTGGTCCTTTGGAGCCGGAAACCCTCGTTTAGCCTGGGATCAGATGGGTCAGGTGGCATGAAACTGCGCAGGGAAGATACCACATCGGATCTTCTTCATTGAAAGACCTCTGACTGAATTGTCGTGCAAAAGAGGCCAGCCACTTGTCTGATCTACGACTGAAGGCGGGTTCCGTTTGAACAGTGAGTGACCAATCGCTGAGGCTCAGGTAGGGTGAAGCTGCTTTTTTCTGTTTTAGATCAGGGACTTGATTGTATTTGTTCTGTGAGAATTTTTAAAATTCAGAGACAGAAATATTGCTATCTTGTCATAGATCAGGGAAACAGAATAAGTAGGCAGGTAGTCTGAAGAGACTGTAAACACTTGGTGGTACCACATTAAAAATAAAAGGGTTACGTAACATTTAAAAGGTTAGAACAAAATGGGTAATACGTGCACAAAAACGAAAAGACCCCAAAGCCCACAGTTAACCGAAGACGCAAAATATATGCAATCACAGCGCGCCGACAACGTTAGATATTATACTAAATGGGTTAATAAATATGAATCTGATGGGAAACTAGAAAGATCCTCGCTTATCAAACTTATTAGACAGTTAAAAACTGATTCTAAAGGTCAGGTTAAAAAACAGCGTAAATTAGGAGTTCCTCAGGCACACAGGTGGATTGAGGAAGCAAGCCAAAGAGAACAAAAGAATAAAAATTCAAAAGCAATGTTTCTAGACAAAGAGGATAATAACTTAGTTATAGCATCTGCCCCTCTGCCCGCTCCGGTTCCGGTTCCCTTACCAGCTCCCTTACCGGAATATGAAGCAAAAGAACAAACTGACCCACCTCCACGATATCCAGTTGTTCCTATAAAACCACTACCGTTTGTTAGAGATCCTATCGAGACTAGGTCTCGAACACGTAATTTAAAAGGGGATATTGAATTATATCAAATGAATGGAAATTCACGAGCTATGAGTGAAGAAGAGATATGCCCACTCATAGAAGTACCAAATCCTCAGGCAGGACAAGAAAGGCAGGACCCAACTCTCTTAGTATACAGACCGTGGACACCGGAAGACATCCAGAAAGCCACAGAGGGAATTCCACATCCAAAAGTTAATTTTAGAAAGTTCTTAGAAGACTTACAGGGCATGAGATTAAGTTATCACTTAAATGGAGAGGAAGTAGAAAAAGTGGTCAGACAAATAGTAGGTCCAGATTGGCACATGATCAGTGGCAACTGGAATCCCCATGACGCTGCACTTAGGCCCCTCCCACATAGCAGCGCAGAACTAGATAACAGATTGAAAGGTCTGACAGACCGAATTTCTGAGAAATGGAAGCCTAGGGCAGACTGGACTTGCATTAATCAATGCATCCAACAAGAAAGTGAAACTGTTGATAGATATTTTGCCAGATTATTAGAATGTTTTAACAATCACTGTGAAATGCAGGTGCCTGAAGATCAGACACAAGATTCCCCATATGAGCAGCAGTTAAAGAATGCATTTTTGAAAGGCAGTATTGCACCCATAAGTAGTTTCATTACTAAACATATGGTAGACCATCGTACAAGCAGATTACAATCACTGCTTGAATATGCTAGACATGCCAAAAGGCATTTTAATAACAAAAAGAAAAAGAAAGCCCAAGTATTTGCTGTAGAAGATGGAGAAGTTTATTTAGTACAGTCCGGACAAAAGGGCAAAAAGAATGCCCAGGGAAACAAACAATCTGATCAGTGATCAGAGGACTTTGAAGGGAGAAAGAAAAGAGGTGAGTGCTTCAAATGCGGGAAAAAGGGACACTTGGCAAGGGATTGCAGGAAAAATAAGGCAGCAGTGGAAGACAAAAACGATGAAGGTGAGGACTGACTATATGAAAGTCAGGAATCACTAGATGGGAATAATATAGAAAGGACAAATGACAATGTGATAGAAGGAGCAGAGAATGTGATAATAGAGAAAGTGCAGGAAGCTACCGATAGTGAAGAAAACGAAATATTAGACCTAGCCTTACTGAGCTTAGAGCTTTATCTAGCTGACACAAAACCAGAAGTGACACTCCTGGTAGAAGGGAGGGAAGTCAAATTTTTGTGCGATTCAGGGGCATCACGAACCCTAGTACACCCCTCCAAACTACCAGAAAATTCAGAATCACATGACTTTATACTAGTAAAAGCAGCTAATGGACAGCTGTATCGGGAGCCTCTCTCCCATAAAATTACAATAACAGATCCTGTTTCAGGATTAACCCAGAAAAGCAAAATTGTTGTTTCTGCAAAATGCCCAGTGAACCTTTTGGGCAGAGATCTTATGCAACTATTAGGCATAGCAGTAGTTCCAACCATGCAGGGTATGGAAGCACAGCGACAAACTAATACTTTTGCAGTGCAAACGGAAGGTGAAACATTTTACTGGTACAGCCAGGACTTAGTTACGACTGGCCCTGGAGCAGTAACTGAAGAGTTAATGAATGTAGCTATCAGTAAGTTCCCCTCCCTTTGTATTGACATACAACACCTGTTGCACTGTACTCTGTATTATTGTAATACACCAGGACCTGACAAAGAATATGAAAAAGAATTGTTTAGAAATCATGCAAACAGATTAGTACTGTGTAATTTGTACTGGGACATGAAAGGGAATAGTGTAGTTAGCTGTTCATTACCCCAGGAGTTCTTTTCACTTTACAAATCAAATCTAATACCGCATGTTAGTTTAACTAAAGAGGAAGATTTAAAATGGAGAGATCTAGGAGAAAAAGTTACAAAATGGGAAAAACAGACAGAATCAGAACTGTCAGAACAGAGAATACAAAGACAGAAACTGAACTGGATAACACAAACACATCCAGCTGTACACTTGCAATCCAGCAAAGACAGCTGAGAAGCCCTCTTATTAGAAGAGGAAGAAAAAGCTTTGTTAGACATACCAGAAACTCTCTGGTCAACAGGAAAGTCAGACGTAGGACTTATTCGCACAGCAGGACCAGTTACTATCACGCCAAAGTCAGCATTTAGACCACAGAAGAGACAGTACCCCTTGAGAAAAGATGCAGAGGCAGGTATTAAACCAATCATAGCAGCTTTGCTTAAGGAGGGAATATGGGTGGGATCTCCCGATTTGCCATGTAGCACACCCTTATTCCCAGTTAGAAAAGCAAATGGAGAATGGCGTATGGTCCAAGATTTACAAGCTGTAAATGATGCAGTAATACCAAGAGCACCTACGGTGCCAGATCCACATACCTTGTTGAATGATTTAAAACCTCAACAGAGATATTTTTCTGTGGTAGATATCAGCAACGTGTTCTTTTCGATACCGATACACCCTGACAGCCAGTATTGGTTTGCATTTACATTTCAGGGGAAGCGGTATACATATACGTGACTACCACAGGGCTATAGTGAAAGCCCAACGATATTCTCACAAGAGATGGCAAGTAATTTAGCGGGATTTATCCCACCAAGAAGTAGTCAAATTTTACTTTATGTTGATGACATCCTGCTGGCCGCCCCTACCCAGCAAGATTGTAAGGAAGATACTATAGCATTATTAAAATTCCTAGCAGTTGAAGGACACAAAGTAAGCAAAAATAAATTGCAGCTTTGGAGAAAACAAGTGAAATACCTTGGATATGTAATATCCAAAGATGGCAGAACATTAGATGAGGACAGAAAAGTAGCGATCTTACAAGCACCAAAACCCACAACCAAGAAGGAAATGATGTCCTTCCTGGGTACGACTAATTTTTGTCGAAGCTGGATCCCAAACTATGCTTTGGAATCTGCACCTTTAACCGACCTGATTTTTAAGAAGCCTATGGCAGCACAACATTTAATACAATGGACACCAGAAGCAGAATTAACTTTCTGTAAACTGAAACAATTGATAGCATCATCATTAGTTTTAGGATTACCAAATTATCACAAACGTTTTTTCCAAACTGTAGATTGCAAGCAAGGTTATATGACATCAGTATTGACTCAACAGCATGGGGACAAACAACGCTCCATTGCTTATTATTCATCACAACTGGACCCAGTGGTGCAGTCTCTACCCCACTGTGTACAAGCAGTAGTTGCAGCTGCAATGGCAGTGCAGACTTCAGCCTCAGTAGTGTTATTCCACCCTCTCACATTGAGAGTGCCTCATGCAGTCACAATCATTTTACTGCAAGAAAAAGTAGCATATCTTTCCCCTGCTAGGCATCTTTCTTGTATGACTATATTGCTGAGCCAACCTCACATGACAATTGAACGATGTACTAATTTGAATCCGTCTACCTTGCTCCCAACTCCTGTGGATGGCACACCCCATAACTGCCTGCAGGTAATTGAGCAAAAGACACTGCCTAGAAAAGACCTCACGGATGTTCCCTTGGATGATGCCGAGGTGACATATTACGTGGATGGCTCATGCAAAAGGAGTCCTACAGGACAGAACCTAACAGGTTATGCAGTAGTTTCTGATACTGAGATTGTAGAAGCGAAACCTTTACCACATAACTTATCTGCACAAGCAGCAGAGTTGATTGCCTTGACACGGGCATGTACCTTAGCAAAGGGTAAAAGCGTAAACATTTTTACAGACAGCCAGTATGCTTTTTCTACTGTACATGTTTTTGCACAACAGTGGAAGAATCGAGGAATGGTGACATCTACTGTCAATCCGATTAACCATGCACAGTTTATTTTAGATTTGTTAGATTCTATTCAGTTGCCTCAGAAAGTAGCTATTTGTAAATGCATAGCTCATACAAAACAACAAGATAGGATTTCAAAAGGCAATGCGAGAGCTGACACAGCTGCAAAGCAAGCAGCCACAGAAGCATTTCTTTTGAACGAGGAATTACAACCTTCTGAGATTTTAGACTTAGAAATGTTGAAAACAAACTTACTACACAAGCTGAAAAACAAAAATGGAAAAGACGAGGAGCAATTCTCAAGGAAGGGCTGTACATCTCTAAAGAGGGAAAACTGATATTATCGTCTAATTTATTTAGATATGCAGCTTTGTTGAGCCATGGGCAGAGCCATGTCTCAACAGGGGGGATGGTACAATTAGTGAATCGGGTATTCCCTACGTACGGGTTTACAAACTACACTAAAAATTTTGCCTGTCATGTCACACTTGTAATAAACATCATGCACAAGTGGCATTAAAGCCCAAGCAAGGGAGTTTCCCTACACCACCATATCCGTTTCATACTATCTGTATGGATTTCATAGAATTGAGCAAATGTGAAAACAAAAAGTACTGCCTTGTCATTGTGGATATGTTCTCCAAATGGGTGGAGGCCTTTCCGACTATTAAACCAGATGCAGCCACTGTTGCAAAGACCCTAGTTAAAGAAATTATTCCTAGATTTGGCATACCGGAAAGGATCTACAGTGATAATGGTACACATTTCGTTAACCAAACTATACAGCAGTTAAGCCAGTATTTTGGGATTTCTTTAAAACATCACTGTGCATATCACCCTCAATCTGCAGGGTTAGTAAAGAGGCACAATGGAGTTTTAAAGAATAAGCTTAAAAAACTTATGGTAGATACACAGAAGAACTGGGTGTACTGTTTGCCCCTGGCACTGTTGAGCATGAGAACTGTTCCGAATGCAAAAGGATTGACACCTTTCGAAAAGATTTTTGTAAGAGCTTATTATATACCTCAGTGGAAACCTCTCATGCCTGCAGACCAGGAAGCAAATTGGACACTTGCAAAGTATATGAGGAGTATGCTGAATAACAAACATCTTTTACAGTTTAATTATGTTTCAGATAAAGACCAAACTAAACCATCCGAAGCAGCAGTAGCCCCAGGCACTTGGGTCTGGGTAAAGGCAATCAAAAAGAAGAATTGGACGACACCAAAGTGGGAAGGTCCGTATCAAGTACTGCTGAGCACGCCCACAGCAGTCAAGATTGCGGAACATTCATCTTGGATTCATTTGACACACTGTAAACTAGTCAAAAACTTTGAACTTGATAAAACTCTTGCTAACACACAGCAGCAGTAAAATGACAAGACCCAGAGATAATAGAAATTCTGAACGACTTCAGCAGTGTATTCAGCAGTGTTGCATAATCATCTTAATAACTGCATTAGTGACAATGTTCTTTTTGCTGTGGCCTTTCTTTTCTTCAGCCACACCAGCTAGACTGAACAAATGTGATTCAACACTCATAGACTGGCATCCAAACTTTAACACTTACCAAGCAATCAAATATGTGTATGCTGAGAGTTTTAATATTTCAAATTATTGGATTTGCACAGCTATACCAACAGTATATGGGGGATTATTGATGGCTGCTGTCCCACTAGGGGTCAATGAGACTTGGGAAAATTTTGAGACTACACCTGTGAAATCTAGAGACAAAATTGCATTATTTCTACCTGCTACACAAACAGGAATTGTATGCTTTTTTAAGAATGACATGATTCAAGTAGGTTGGAGTAAATGTAATGTGACTGTTTCTTATAAATGTTATATTAAACCTAAAAATGCTAAAAATACAGAAACAATTTGTGATGCAGATTATGACTCATACTTTGAGTCCTTGCATAAAACTGTCAGTGATATACAACATAATCCTGTTCTTTTAAAGCAACTGTCTATTATAGATAAGAAAATGTTTCATGCAGGGAAGGTGTATATCAATACTAAGGTAGAAAACTGTTATTTCATATGTGGGAAAAAGGCATACAAATGGTTGCCTGAGAATTGGTCCGGCAGTTGTTTTTTGGGTTACCTGGTCCCGGCCATACGACACACTACAGCTTTGCCTCATGGGAGAATTCGAAACATCAGAGACATCGCAAAGAAACCTGAAAATCCAATCAAGAAACCTGAGAATCCAGTGGGACAGATCGTAGCAGACTGGAGAAACCATAACTCCGTGAAAGACAAAAGTAAACTAGCACACATGGACTTGAGTGACACTATCATATCCTGGGCTGGCATAGCCCCTGCATATGGTGCAGTTAAATCAATTTGGGAACTGAGAAAGCTATCCAAACTTCTCGAGGTCATGAGCAATGCAACTTTTTCTGCTCTTGAATTAATGACTGATGAACTGAATGCAATGAGAACTGTGGTGATTCAAAACCGCATGGCTCTTGACTTCACCCTAGCGGCGAGAGGTGATACGTGTGCTTTAATCAAAGACGAGTGTTGTTTGTTTATTCCTGACAATAAACACGAGATCAACGATCATTTGGAAGTGATTCAGCAAGTGTCAGACATGGCCAGGCCAGGCCCGAACCCACTGATGGACTTTTTCCAGAATTTGTTTGGGGGGTGGGGTTCCATCCTAATGAACATCCTGATTGCCATTTGAGTGGGATTACTTTTGTTAGGAGCATGTATTTGCTGTGGAATTCCCTACATGAAAAAATTAATCAAAAATTTTATAGACATGTCAGTTTCTGAGACTTTGTATCAAAGTACTGAAATTGAAGAACTGTTGAAAAAGGAAACACTTTCATAAGTTTAAACTGAATGACTCTCTTAGCTGCAAATCCTCAAAGGAAGAGGTTAGGAGAAGAAACAAACTGTTTATGCTTTTGAAATAGAATAAAAAGCATTAACAGGGGGGAAATGTTAGAAAAATATGTATTAACATATGTGTGCAATGCTTATTTTAAATAAGGGAAGATTAACATGTTTTTATTCTATATGCAGCATTAGTTCTATTTGAAACTGAAAACATGCTTTTCTGAAATTGTGCTTTCTGACACTGCAAGATGCACTCTGACCTAGTTTGCTAGCACAGCAAAATACATGTTTATACTTTGGAAATGTACTGGAAAGCAGATGATTTTCTGCTAGGTCAGGAAATTAAATAGAGAATAATAATAAATTCTGTAGATCCATTCATTATGGACAATAAGCTCTGTTCGTGCTAATGAAAATGTGCACAAGCTGCAAGATAGTTAGATACTATAAACAATGAACTGCTTCAGAAATCTGTACTTGCATTGTGCTTGAATTAGCCATAGTACCTAGACTTGTAACATCACATAGCAAGAAAGTTATAATTCAAGGCCATCCTGTTTACTAAAAAAAATATTTTTTAAACTTTGAAGAGTCAGCTAGAAATGTGAGAAACATCTATAAAGTAACAGAATTGTGAACTGGTGATCTACTACGTCAGTCGTAGTGGGCAATGTCTTGAAAGAAAGGTATAATAATTGTGACACTTCCTGATTTAGTCAGACAAACTGTGTAACTGCATTTTTTGTCTCCTTGCACAAGAATAAAGATACCTGAACTGAACCTTATGCTTTTGGTCTTTTGAAGTATTTTCCTCTGACAGATTCATATATGTTTCAAAGCTTTGTAAACACAAACTGTTGTCTAGTTTCTAAATCCACCCCCCCAAGTGACATGTTTAGTCTATTTCTGCCTTTTTGGAAGAAGTACCTCCAGGGTGACCCATGACCTTTTTGTCTGATTAATTAACTAACAAGTGAGTCACAGATTGTGCAAGTCAGTAGTCTGGAGCTCCAACCCAGGAGCAAAAAAACAGAGGCTATTAGTTTCCACTGTGAATTGCCAACTTACAATCTGGCAAGGAAATCTACCTAGCAAAAAAAACTTACATGTAAGTTTTTTGCAGGGGAGTGAGCACCCCTTCACCCTCACATGGGCTAAGAAAGACCCCTCACACCCCATTAACTTGCATACACCATCTTCATGGTCACTCATCTATGAAGAAGGGAGAAATATCCTTAAAGAAATCAATGGGTACCAACACATGCTTAGAAATCATAAGGAGGTTTCCAAAAAGAAAGGAGGAACCTCCACAAAAAAAGAACAATCTAATAAGTTTGAATGACTAAATACAGCCCCCACACACACACACACACACATCTATACTGGCAAACCTTTAATCCTTCCAGAAAGTCTGAACCTACATTTCTCTCTTTGGCAACAGATAGTTTCGGACAGATTTTATTTATTTATTTATTTATTTATTTATTTATTTATTTATTTATTTATCTATTTATTTAGTTAGTTAACATTTGTTTACCAGGAAAGTCAGACTGGGACAGAGCCCATTTTCAGAAGTGTCCTGGAGAGAAACACTCCAGATAGGCTCTGAAATAATCCATCATGGTTGCAGATGGCAGTGAGAGCCTCTCCCTCCTTTTTTGCAGGATTCCATCCCATCTGCCAGACCAAACTGCTCATTTCTCTCCTGTCATTCAGTATCAGCTGTCTCAGTGGGTGATGAAAGTGGTCCCTCCTTCTCAGTTAGGAGAAGGCTTTTATTCAAGCATGTTTCTGTTGCCAAAGAAATAAGATTCTTGGAGATCATTTCTGGATCTTTCCTTTCTGAACCTGTTTGTGATGGTGCCCAAGTTCAAACTGTTATCCCTTCATAATTTCTTACTCCTTCTTCTCCACTTGGGTTTTCTGGTGACCTTAGATTTAAAAGATGCATATAATCACAATCCAATCCTCTGGATCCAGATTTCAGACATTTCTTGTGGTTTTCTGTGTCTTGAACATGTTATCAGTTATATGCATTACCCTTTGGTCAATCCACTGCTTTAAGGGTATACATAAAGTGTCTTTCTTCTGTGATAGCTTACTGCAGACTGCAAGGTATTCACATTTTTAAACAGCTTGCTTATCTTTGCAGAGTCTTTTTCAAAGTGTCAAGAATCTGTCATCTGGGTAAGGGATCTCCTATACAGACTGCAGTTCCAGGAGAGCATACAAAACTCCTATCTGACCCTTCTCATAAGATTGTTTTCTTGGACTGACTACTGGTCACCTAAGTTCAAAGTGGTTTTCTTCCACGGGGAAAAGGTAGCTCTGTATCTAGATCCATTCCTGATTTTTTTTGCATTCCAGCTTCTGTCACAGATAGGGAATATCTCAGGATTTTGGGTCTCATGGCTTCAGTGATTCTTATGATCTGTCTTGCAAGGCTCCACTTTAGAAAAATTCAATTGTACTTGAAATTTGTATGGTCTCAACATCAACATCTTCTGGCATTCCAAATTCCAGTATTAGGGTTTGTGAAAAAGGAGATTTTATGGTGGGCACACCAAAATTATTAGAATCCAGGTCTCTCATTCTCCCTTCCTGCTTCAGCACAGTCAGCTACAGCAAACACCTCAGACTTTGCTTGGGGAGCCAAAGAACAACCAAAAAACCAGTGACCCAATAAAATCCAGGCAAGTTTTATTCACGCTCTTTCACTCTCTAACGCCTTGACTAGAATGCCTTCAAAGGAGAACACACCATGGTTTGCTTGGGGAGCAGTCTGTATGGTAATAAAAGTGCAGGCAGTGTGTATGGTAATAAAAGTGCAGGATCTTTGGAACAAGAAAAGACAGATCAAAACATGTAAGTATAAAAGAGATGTTGGCATTTATAAATGTTATCAATTCTCCCAATCATTTATGGTTCCTGGGACTTCTACAGGTGTTTGCAGACAACACCACAGTGATGTGCTACTTAAACAATCAAGAGAGAGAACAAGCATTTACCCTATCTGCAGACTAGCCATGGTTGCCTAGGATTTAGATTTTCAGCACAATCTCTCTCTCTCTATAGACATATTTCATTCTGTCCGAGCAAAACTGCGTTAAACAAGCGAGCTAAACTAGGATATAGCTTCACAAATGGAAACTGAATCAGGGGAATCTTTAGGAATTGATCCCAGTTGTGTGGAACATGTCAAATAGATTGTTTCATGTCCAATGACAGTAAACAGTTTGGCAAAATTCTGCTCCAGGACTTCATGCAGGAAGGCCCAGAAGACAGATTTTTTTTTCCCTTGGACAGAAATGTTCCTGATGTTTTTCCACTCTATTCATTAATATGCAGGATTATTCTGAAGATTCAGCAGGACTTTCTCAAAATCATTGTGGTGATTTCCATCTGGTCTAGGCAACATTGGTTCTCCCTTTTTTTTGAAATGGCCAGGAACAATTACCACAAGCTTCCTCACAGACTGAATCTACTCACAGAAGACAATGAGTATTTGATACATCTCTACCCTAAACAACTGTATATCATTGTACAGATGATAGAATCTTAAAACATTTTAGAAATATTTTCTAAGGACATGTAACAGATATTAAAGAGGCAAGAAAACCTGCTACTAGAAAATGATATGTTAGTAAACACCCATTTAGAGCTAGTGTTTCTTTGGTTCTACATACTTTGTATGAATTGCTATCATTTGGCCTGTCTTAATCCTCCATCAAGGTTTACTTGGAAGTCATTTCAGCAAGTCTGCCCATGGATTCTCCACTTTCAATGCAATCTCATCTGAAAATATTTTGAAAGGGGTGTTGCATACCAAGCCTCCCAGAAAACAGGGGCTCCTCCTTGGTATCTAAATATTGTACTAGAAAATTAACACTTGCTCTATTTGAACCTGCTATTCAGACTGACTTGTGGTTCTTAACATGGAAAACAGTTTTACTCACTGCACTAACATCAGCAAAAAAATATCTGAGACACAGGTTCTTCTGGTGGGTCAGCCTTATCTCATTTCCCACAAATACAGGGTTTGCTTTAAAACTAATACTACATTTATGCCTAGTCAAGAGTTTACTTTGCACTAAGCCATCCATCTCCGTCTTCTCCAGAGAAACCTATAAATGAGGGAGAAAGGATTCTCTATAGCTTGGATCCCGACAGACAACTTAGGTACTATCTTGACAGATCAGAATCTTTCAGGAACTCTAATCAGTTGTTCTTTTGTTGTGAAGGTGAGAAAAAGGGACAATTTGTGTCAACTCAGGCTATTTCCAAGTGGTTGTCTTACCTTTTCTTAGGTTAGATGGAGCAGTTATTTCTTATCTGGTAGTAACTTAAATGCTTAAAAAATGTTGCTTTGCAGCTTAGAACCCATGAGCTGGAAGAAGAAGATGTTAATAAATACATGTAGGGTTTGTGTGAAACTATTGGTAACGTTGTGAAAGTTAGAGATGAAAGAAACATATGGAATGGAGGCTGGAGGTGGAAGCTCATTTGAAATGTGAAAAAAAAATGATGAAACACTTACCAAGTGCTGTTTTTGTGGATGGTCTTAGAGGGGCATTATGATATGCTGGTTAGTCTAAATCATGTTTCTTCTGTAGGGACTTTTATCCTTTAACTAGTGATTGTGACACGGTACAATGTAGCCAGTGTAGGGAGAAAGGAAATACAGCAAATTTAGCTTTATTGGCCTGAATTTGTCCATTAAAGGAGTTAAAAAGAAAAAAAAAAGTCATGGGCATTCAGAATCACTATATAACTGAACCACCTGATTTCTTAATGGTCATTTGCATATTTCTCATGTGCCTCTAATAGAAGAGGTTTGAGGAATCACATAGTGGAAATTCTAGCTTGGCTAGAATTTTCTTTTAGCTTTTACCGATTGTTTTTTCTGTGTGACCTTTTTACTTATTGTTTTAAATGTAAAAAAAAAAGGATCAGCAACCATTTTAGATTACTTTCAGTAAATATGAAGAGTATTAAAACTGTACGAAGGACATGGATACTGTAATGGTGTACTAAATGTGATGTGGATATTATTCTGTAAGAGGGTGTAAAATTCGTGGCACGTGAAGAAAGACAGCAAACAGACAAATTGTGGCGTGGAAATATATGAAACATAGGAAATGAAAGTTGTTCTGGAGTGGCTGTGTTGTGTAAAAACACAGTGAATATATTATAATATACTAGATGTAATGGTGGTGAGGATGGGAAGGTTAATTATTGCTAATATGAGGCAGAGAGAAAATGTTTATAAAATTATTGCTTTATATGCAAATACAACTAACAGGAAAGAGAGAGAATCTCTTTAATCAGATATTAGATTATGCGGTGGCTAACATGAAAATTATTATTGCAGGAGGCTTTAATTGTGATTTAAGGTGGAGGTGTAAAAAGAAAGGGAAATATGTAAAAAATACAGGACATGATAAAATGTAGTAAATTAGCTGTGTGGAGCAAAAGTCAATGGACTTATAGAAGGGGGGCACTTGAATCTGAATTCTGTTATTTTGTATCATCAGAATGTTTGGGGGTAGCAGATGGCGATATAGTTGTGACAGTTTTTTCAGACTATTTAGCAGTAGGGATGTAGGTGATGAAAGAAAGGGAGTATATTAAAATAGGAAAGGGAATAAGAAGAACAAATGAGAAATTATGGAATGAACTTGGAGAGTGGAAAGAACTGCAGTTATGGAAGGATCAAATAACCACAAAAGACTTCTATAAAAACTGATCTGAGAAGTTGGTTGAACTTAAAAAGCAATATAAAAAGTGTTTTTTTTTCAGTACCAGATTGGTTCAACTAAGGAAGAAAAAGTGAAGTATGAAAAAGTCTATAGAAATGTATTAGTGAATTTAAAGAAGAATACAAGAGAGTATTATGATACAGAAAATAAAATATATAAAAGAAATCAACAAAAAATTAAGACATTACTGTTTGGGCAGAGATATTATTTACAAGGGAGAATGTTATCTGTATATTTGGGTAAAATAGCAAAGGAGGATATTAGTATAGTGAGAAAAATGAAAAAATGTAATAGGAGAGGTAAAAGAACAACACAAGAGCACATAATAAGTATTGTAATACCACATGTGGACAATACGGGAGAATGGAAAGTAAAGACATTTCCAGAACAAGTTAAGAAAGAATATGAAAAATAAATTACTATTAGTGAATTAGATGATGTACTTAGGAAAGTAAATGATTCAGTATCAGGCCTAGATAGTAAAGGGTGTGGAATGTACAAGAAATTAACAGACTGGCAAACAGAGTATTTTGTAAATGTACTGAATAACTGGTTGAAGCATGGGTTTGTTTATGAAGAGTTATGTAGTGGGATATTAAAATTTATATGGAAGAAAGTTGAGAAGAATGAAATAAAAATGGAGAAGTATCACACTAAGTAACAGATTATAATTTTTATGGGAATAATACAGAGGATAATGGAAGGAAGTATGACAGATGTTATGGAAGAAAGTATATATGGTATAAAAAGGAAAGGATGTCAAAAATTGTTATTGGTTAAGACAGAAATAGTGGATGATATAAGTAAAAAGGAGGATGAGAAACTTATGGTAGGTGACACTAGCAAGGGATTTGATACATTAGGACAGGACGTAGGAAGTTATAGAGAAGTATGGAATAGGTAATAGAATTAGGAGAGTGCATATGTCAGTATATCGGAATAATAGGGTGAAAGTATTAGTGAATGGGTGGCTGAGTAAAGAAAGATGCATGAAGTGTGGTCTAAGGCAAGGATATCCCACAAGTGGAGTATTGTTTGTATTGTTGACGAATATGGTAGTCAGTGAAGTAGCTCATACAATGAAAAGTGCTAGATATGTGATGTAAAAGGAGGTGGTGACACCAGAAGTTCTGACATATGTAAATGATATAGTTGCAGTTGCTAGGAACAAAATATGTATGAGGGAAGTGCTGATTTGTCTGAATAGATGTTTAAAGGAAATGGGAATGACCTTAAACAAAGATCAAAGTAAGGGACTCGGTGATGTGTAAAAACTGAGGGGATTTATTTTTCAGTGAATGAAGTCTCTTTGCTAGGAATAACATTTTTGAAAAATGATGTAGTTATGATGCAATGGGAAGGTTTGATAAAAAATGAAAGAAATATGTCTTCAGTGGAGGACATGTGGATTAACATTTATAAAAAAAGGTTTATCTGGTGAATCTGGTATTAATGGAAAATACTGTATATGTCAAATGGTTATGTCTCAGTAAAATATGAAAAGGCAATTGTGCTATTGGTGTTTTCTACCATATATGGTTCAAGACTGAACTCAGGAAAAGAGGTATGTTGTATATGAGTGTAGATGAAGGAGGATTGGGGTTACTAAATCCAGTTGTTTATTCTGCTTCTTTAAACTTGTAAAGAGTAATAAAGTAGATAAAGGAAGAGAATGAGAATTTAATAGTGAGAATGTTTAAATATAAGTGCATAAAATTCTGGGGATGATGAGAATAGGAAAAAAAAAAGAATATGAAAATGAAGACATTAAAATTATCAAGAAAAATGTTAACATGGAAAATAAAATTTGATGATATTTTTATTTATTTATTTATTTATTTATTTATTTAAATTTGTTGACCGGGAGTGTCCGACTGGACGTGGGTCCATTTTCAGCGGAGGCCCGGGGAGAAAAGCTCCACAGTAAAATAAACAGACAGTAGTTACATTGGATTACATAGCTATTAACAATGTAACATAGAAATTACTTACAACATATTTACAGATGATGAACATAGTACATCAGTAGACAACTAGAATCTTTATCTGTGAAGTACATAACAGGCATTAACAAATGTAACCATGAGAAGTTCCTGCTGCATAATAAGTACTAGGCTTATGAGCATCTGTGCTTCCTATCATCAAGGTAGTTAGTGGAGGTGAAAGAAAGGTAGTAGTTGGATGGGGTGGATGATATTAGAGTGGGAGTTGCAAGGGCATAGCCAGCATGTTTTTAGGTGTGCTTTTAGTAAAGTTTTGAAGTGGGTGCATGATGGTACGGAGGTAATTGTGGGTGGGAGTGAGTTCCATAATTTGGCTATGGCGCAAGAGAATAGTGCTTCACCAGCAGAGTTATTGGCTTTAGTGATCTGCAAGTGATTTTTGTTGCTGGATCTTAGTGGTCTGGTGGTGCGATAGGGTTGGAGTAGATTCTGGAGGGATGGGACATTTAGTGGATGGTTTACTAGTTTGTGGGCGAGTGAGAGTTGATACCACTGAAGGAGGTGAGGGAGTTCAAGACAGCCCAGTTCAGCAAGTGAGAGACAGTGGTGACTACGGTAGGATGCCCCTGTGGCGAATTTAGCGATTTTGTTGTAGCAGGTCTCTAGCTTATTTAGATCACATTGCCTTAGGTTGGTATATACTGGAGAGGCATAAAGTAGGTTGGAGATAAGGTGGGAATTTGCTATTAAAATCTTTGCTGCTTTGGTGAGAAATTGTTTATTTCTGTATAATGCTCCTAGTTTTTTGTGGACTTTTTTTATGGTCATGGATATGTGAATGTCAAATTTTAGTTTATTGTCTATTTCCACTCATAGCAATTTGGTGTGTTCAGTTGGGTATATAGTGGTGTTGTCTTTTGCTGTGATGTTAAAGTGAGAGTTGTTTTGAGTATGTTTGGTGGGTTGGAAGATGAGTAGTTTAGTTTTGTTTGGGTTGAGTATTAATTGGGCATCGGATAACCATGTTTCAACAGAGGAAAAGGCTTCCTGTGTGACTTCTTGCAGTTTGGGTAGGGACTGGGCTGTGCAGATGATGGTTGAGTCATCTGCGTATTGGATGAGTGTGCCATGTTTGGTGGCAGAGGCTAGATTATTGGTGTAAACAGAGAAAAGTAGGGGTCCAAGGATGGATCCTTGGGGAACCCCTATGAAGACAGGTAGTTGGGGAGATATGTCATTCTGCCATACAACGGATTGTTGGCGGTCAGACAGGTAACTCTGAAACCAGTTGGTGACTGATTGTGAGAAGGATAGGTTATTGAGGACAGAGATAAGTTGTTTGTGTGGGACCATGTCAAATGCTTTAGATAGGTCTAGGAAAGTAGCAGAGGAGAGATAGCCATTGTTTTTATGCTGAAGGATGGTGTTAGTAAAGGAGAGTAAGGCAGTGGTGGTGCTATGGTTTGGTCAGAAACCATGCTGAGTACTGGAAAGGAGGTTGTTAGTAAGGAGGTAGTGTGAGACCTGAGAGTGTATGCATCTCTCTAGTATTTTGGAGAGTGGAGAGAGAATAGCTATGGGGTGGTAATTGGTTAGTTCTGCAGAGGGTCCGCCTTTGTGGAGGGGAATTATATGTGAGACTTTCCACAATGTGGGAACGTAACTTTCTGACAGAGATCGGTTAATCAAGATGGATACTGGGTAGGCCAGAGCATCAGCTGCGATTTGTAGGTATTCACTTGGGAGGCTGTCTGCTGCTAATTTGATGGGTTTAAGTTTAGTTAAGAGTTTTTTTATGTTGGAGGTAGGTACAGGAGAAAAAGAGAAGGCAGTGGGGAGATTACTAGTTGAAGGTGTGGGTTGGAGGGGAGGGGCTTGTGTTGTTTAGCTAGTGATAGTATGGTTTGGGTGAAGTGTGTGTTGAATGAGGTAGCAATATTTTCTGAGGAGTGAGGGATGTTAGGAGGATGGGTACTGACTTTACCTGGGTGGAGGATGGAGTTTATGGAGGACCAGAATTGTTTGGGGCTGTGCTGTGAGGAGTCTAGGGCAGACTGGTAGTATTGGAATTTGTCCCGTTTTATTAGCTTTTTGACTCTATTGCGTAGTTCTAGGAATTTCTGTCTAGCTGCGGGGGTTTTGGTTTTGCGCCAGTGCTCCCAGGCTTTATCCCTGTTTTTCATTTCTGACTTAGTGGTTTTCTGTAGCCATGGGGAGGGTTGTGCTTTGGTTCTGGAATATCTTATGGGGGCATGGTAATTAAGGATGTTCAGGAAGGTAGTATTAAAAAATTCAACTGCGTCATCTAGACTGAAGTACTTAGAGCATGCCAGTTACATTCTTTGAGGGATGAGATGAATGTGAGTGGGTTAAAGTTTATTTTTTTATGTATTTGACAATAGATGACAGGTTTAGCTTGGTACAGGTATTTTTGAGTAGGAATGTTGGGGAGTGATCACTGAGGCTATCTGATAAGCAGCCTGTTATATATGACTGGGGGTTCTTACTGACTAGTATCCAATCCAGGGTAGTGTGCTTGCTGGAGTTTTTATTTATCCTTGTTGGTGACTGGACTAGTTGGGTGAAGCCATGAAGGTGTACATGATGGGTTGGATTGTTGCCAGAACAGGATTGCCAGTCAATATTGAAATCACCTAAGATGATAGTTTCTTGGGGGAGATGGTGGGTAGACCAGCTGAGGAGGTTTTCTAGTGGAGGGATGTTTTGGCCAGGTGGGAAGTAGCATCCAATTATGCTGATGGTTTTGTTTTGGTTAATTTTGAGGTTGGTATATATTATTTCTTCATTGCCTATTTGTGGAGCTGATGATTTTAAGATCTGGATGTTTAGATGCTGTTTAAATATTATAGCTACACCACCTCCTTTTTTGTTTAGCCGGTCTACTCTTAGTATGCCGTAACCTGTAGGGAGTATTTGCTCACTGGTAATGTGAGGTTTTAGCCAGGTTTCTGTCAGGATGACTATATCTAGGGAGTATAAGTCTATGGTGGCATGGAGTTCATGGACTTTGTTGGATATACTTCTAATATTTAGGCTTAGTAGAAGGAAGTCACTTGGCTTTCTATTGGCTGTAGTATGGGAGAAGTTGTGGTTTCTAGTCTGATTATGAGGATTGGGGTTGGAGATGGTAGGGCCAGGGTTGGGGTGGATGATATAGAAAATGCTAAAAGAATTTGATATTATAATATGATGAAACAATATGTAAATCCATGGGAAAACTTACCAGAAGAGCTGATTAAAGCTATTAAAGTGAAGAAAAAGTGGTGTACCAAGATAGTAGAGTGTCAGGATTTCCTTTGGAGACTGGTAATAAATAAATTATGAGTGAAGGAAAACATACCATATAAAAAGAGGAGGGGAGGAAGACACAATGGAACATGTTTTTTGAAATGTAAAAGAATGGTGAAACTCTGAAAAATATGTCTGAAGAAAAATATTTTGAGAATGTTAATGCCATAAGGATGGCGCCGTGGTGTAGTGGTTAGTATTGTCACCTCACAGCAAGAGGTTCTCTGGTTTGAGTCTCAGCTGGGTTGCCTTCTGTGTGAAGTCTGCATGTCCTCCCTGCATTCATGTGGGTTTGCTCCAGATGCTCCGGTTTCCTCCCACATTGCAAAGACATGCAGTAGGTGGACTGGACGTTCTAAATTGGCTCTAGGTGTGAGTGTGTGTGTGTGTAAGTGTGTGGTGCACCCTATGAGGAGGGTTGAGCCTTGAGCTAGCAACCCGATCCGATAAAACCTGTACCTGCTATGGAAACAAGCACTGAATGTGAATCCAGGTTTAATGCCATAAACCATTTACAGGAATATGTATGGATATTATAAGAATAAGAAAAAAATAGCTGTGAGAAAAGTAGATAAGAATTTATTTTATGTAATATGGTTATTTGGAATGAAATACTGAATGAAATATTTGTAATGGGAAATAGATTTTTGGTAGATATACTGGGAAAAATCAGATTATGGTTATGAAGGAAAGAGTGGGGGCAATTATGGAAGAATAACAATATGGATGTTATAAGAAAAAATGATAAATATTAAGGAAACTAAATATGTACTGGTAAATATGTAAATGTTATAAATATGTAAATGTGTAAATACTATTTTTATGTTGTGTTAAATGAAGGACTCCTACTCTTTTTGATACATGCAGTGGAAACGTTTACATCCACCTTAGCTTCCACTAATGGAAGCAGATGGGACCTGAGTTTGACATCTCATCCAAAGGATGTTGGAGTGCAGCACACACAGTGATGAGTAGGAGTTGTTTTTCCACTGTGTTTGCTATTTCTTCAGAATCAAGTGTATTGATTTTCACAGTTTCAAGACTTGCATTGTCAAGTCATCAAGCTTCCAGGATGGTAGTGACCCAAATGGCTCACACAACCTCACCCATGAATTATATGAATTTAACAGCATATGTAAAGACAAACACTACATGTTAAGTTCATTTTAACATTCATTTATACTTGTTAGTGCTTCATTGCCTTGCTACTAGCAAAGTTTCCACAGCATACTTTAGTTCATACCTTTACACAGACATTTCTAGTCTACCAAGCTACCTTCTTCCTGGAGTAGGATGTACACACCCACATCTCTTGTCAGTTGAATCTGACCCCTCCACCCAGTCACCTCTATTTCTCCTAAAGTATACATTTCTCCTTAACACTTTTCTCCATATCTGCCTGAATTACTCATACAGGTAGTTCTTGTGGTCCCAGTGTCTTCATCTGGGCTACCAAGAGTCAGCACTTTATTTTCCCTAAACATCCCCAGAATGTTTAGGAATGGAAATCTAAAATTCAGCCTCCATTTAAATTCTTACATTGCATCCATAAAACATAAACAGTTTAATTTCATCTAAAAATAATCATGTTCTTCAAACACAGGTCTGCCTTCCATGGATCACTTTTTCTGTGGTAGCCACAACTTCCACAATATTTGCTCTTATTTTATAAAAAAGTTAAAAATCTTCAGAACTGGCCTTGGTTTTTATGCTTGACTTTATTCTCTGGAAGCGGCAAATGTTTGTTTTCATCTGTGTGGAGTCGTTTGCAAAAACAGTGCACACTGTCATCCTGATTCTCTCATATTCCATCAGATTCTTCAGCTGCAGGTGCTTTCCTCTGTCTCATGCCTTATCCTGAATCATGCACATTTGTTTTTAGCTGTTTCTGTGTGGCTTCTTCATAGTGCACACACACCATGTCATCAAGTGAAGGCAGTCTTAATAGCTTTGTATTTAAATCAAACAAGCAATTAAGTTTGTCAATTCAATGTGTATGCTCTAGGGGTTACTGCAGCAACATTGTGTCACAAAACTTTTCTTGTCTCTGTGCCAGCAGAGTATAACACATCATGTAGGTCCAATTTCAGCTCACAGCCAGCTTCATCTTCATGATAAACTGATTGCAGTGTACAACCCCTTTCTCTCATATTTTTACAAAGAGAAACAACCTTACCCTGACTCATTCAGTCCATCCACCTGCAATCTCTTTTTCCCGTTTTTGGACATAGGGTTGGGGGGTTTCACTTCAACAGTGACCATCATATTCTATAGTCAGTGTTAAACATCTTTAGCTTACCAGTAAGACCAGCCAAAGGAGGTGTCCAGCTTCAGTGAGTAAAACTCACACATCTTAGTATGAGAAGGTTTTTCTTTTCTTGATTCTAAAAAACTAGGAGTTCACATATAGATGTCCTGAAAGGCACCCAGCCAAATTAAGCAACTTAGATGTTTGTCTGCAAGGGGATTTATTTGACAAAAGGACACTTGGTGGAAATTGTGATTGTGAAAGGGTTGAAGGCTTGCCACAGTTACTGAATGCAAGGAAAATGTTAGAAAACATAGACAAATAAGAGTGCACTCTATAAGAAAGGTAAGAGAAATGCAATCAGCTAGAAAAGACATCCAATAAAGCTCCTTTTCAAACTACTTCAGCCAGGTGTCATCCCGCCTCTTGCTGCCAAACTCTACAATAAAACCTCCCCGTATGACTTCACATCCTTTCTCAATTAACTCCCCTCAGTCGGGACCCTCCAATCCAAACTGCACTGTACCGACCACTCTTTCTCCATTCTTGTACCCAAATGCTAGCAGTCCCCCCACCTAAAAGAAATTTCCTCTTTTCCTACTTTCAGAAAACATCTCAAATGACACCTCCATTGAAAAGCAGACTGCGAGTTCTTTTCCACTGGACACATCACCTAACTCACTCCTCACCTATATCACTCCTACTTCAACCCTTTCTTCTCAGCTGCTGTTTACCTCAGATATTTACTACTAAAATTAATCTACAATTGTTATTCTACTCTGTTAATAATATTTGCTTATTGTTTCCATTGTCTACAGGACTCTCTACGCCATGATTGTGAAATAGTTCTGCTTATTTATTCTTTAATTTTTTTTTTTAATTTCTTCACCTTCTCATTTCTTTCTTTCTGTGCCTGCAAATGGTGTATTGTGGTAAGTGTACTAAAATAATTAAATAAATGTAGTCAAATTTTACTTCATAAAAGGAAATATTTCCTCAAAGGAAGATGGAACAAACAAATATGTAAACACAGTCTATTGTGGTAGAAAAAAAATAGATTGTTCTAAGGCAGAGCAGCATTCTGTATGGCAGAATATACTCACATATGCTTGGTAAATACTTGGTACTGCAACAGTGGTCAAATCATGACACACGTGGAAACCTACATAAGCTTCACAAGTGAGATGTATCACTGCTGAGCTATTTCAATATTTACCACATACCTTTTTGGAGAGAGACTACAAAATGAATACATCATCTGAGTCACCAAAGTTGCTTGCCACAGCACAGAGTCGCCATGTTTTCTACTTTTGTAGATGACGTCTGATGTTAAAAAGGCCATACAAAGTACGCTGCAACCGCAAACACTGCCATTTTTCTTTCTGTATCTCTCATTCTCTTTCCCTGTCTGCGCATCACTCTGTGGCTCTAAATATGCTTCCAGTTGTTAGCATGAGCGCAGTGCTGGTAATGAAGTCATACATGGAGATTATGATGCAAGTAAAGCATCCATTGCTACTCATTAGTAACAATGGGCTGATTTCATTTCACAGTACAGCTGAAGGAGAAGATGTCAGTGTGCAGCCAGATGATTTATTTATCTGCTGATGACAATGACTTTTGGATCAGTCTTGGGATACGAAAGGGCCAGCTGTGGAGCTACCACTCACAGTCCCCAATCTCTGCCTTCTTCCAATAAGAAGGACGCTCACTTGGGTCAGGATGCTCAGCTTCCTAGTGGAGCAACTGGGGAACTGCTACTGACCAGTCTCTGTGGAATTTAGAGGAGGTAGTGGATGTTTTGCAGCTAGTATCATGCCATGTGTATTGAACACACAGGAGGAAACCCAGGGGGAAATGGGTGTGTTTCTTGACCACGTAATAGCATATTACCTACCAGTTAGGCAAGTGAATACTAGGGAGTGAGAAGGAAACTATGATGGACAAAGAGGTCTGAATGTCCTTCAGGAGAGCCCCTGCAAGGGGCAGACAAAACAAAATAAAGAAAACAATGGTGCAATTTATATGTTGAGAAAAATGATGCATGGTGCATAATACTGACATCTATGATTATATTTTTAATAAAATCTTAGAAGAAAACTGTAGTATTTGAAGACCAGTGAAAGACAGACATCATTCCTTCTCACAAAAGTTCTTATTTGAAGAATGCATCGTATACTTACAGTATGTACTAACTCTTGAATCAAATTTCACACTGTATGTGTGTGTCCTTCTATGCACTTAAGTAAGACTATGTCAGAGAAGTGTCCTATACTAACCAATAAATAAATAAATCAGTGCAAACTATGCAGTTATCATACAATGCATAAGTATTCTGTGCTTCTTTTTTGAATAACAGATGCAAAGTCAAGTTGTTTTCAGAACTGACTATGTTAAACATATATATCTTGCATGCGATTTTTCAATTTTGCATAGTATTACTATGTACTTATATTATAACTGCACTCTGCCTGGGTTGGGGCTGAAATGAACTGAGGAAGGAAGACAGGCCCCCTATCTGCTTATAAAATAAAAATAAAAAATAAGTAAATAAATACATATATATGTACATACAATCATGTAAACATGCATACATACCTGCAAAAAACAAAATAATAAAATAAAAAAATTAACAAGTCACAAGTGGGAGATGACACCTCTGTTATATTTTGGTGGCAATAAAAATGCAATATCTCTGAAAGAATGAAATGTTATATACCTAAAAGAGAGAAGGTCAGATAACTCAGTGAGGCAAGACTTCATAGTGGAGAAGGACTATGTAAAACAAATATAATTTTTCTACTTAAAAAAAATATTATGGAATGGCTATGGGCATAATGACCTTGTGTTACAGCACAGACAATTACTTTTCACACAAATTATCAAATCATGTTTCAATGTTTAAAAGAAAAAAGTGAAACTTCTATAGCAGATTCACATACAACCCAACAAGAGTGTCTATGCCAAAGAAGAGAGAAACACCTGTAAAAACATATATGCAAACCTCCCTTTATCAAGGCAATCATGGGAGATGTGCAGATTTTCCCTAAGCAATACGTGTTTCAACAGACTGGTTCTTGACAGCACAACGGGACACTGGTCTTTAATAATGTACTAGGATAACAAGCCAGACTACACTAACTAAAGTTATGCATCACTCTTCTTTGGGCTTATCAGCAAAATCTGAGAGTCTAGCTGTGCTCAGAAACACTAATTTTATCAAAAAAATGGTGTATATTTACCTCAGAAGCAGATAGCAAATAAGGCTGAAAGAAAACTGAAGTCTCACAGCATATTCATATAGGACTGTGATGCTACTCAAGGCCTGGAGGGGGTGAGTTGGATATATGGGTCATTGAAACAAAGGAGACTCTTGTATATTATCAGAGAATCAGTAGGACCCAAAATGATAAAAAAAAAAAAAAAAAAAAAAAAAAACAAAAGAAAAAATCGGGGAGAAAGCAAGAATATGGGCTGTAAGTTTTTATATAGTGGTCCGTTGATAATATGTTACCATGTGGATCATGTGGCATGATACGTGGCTGTGAAACAATTGGAAGTGCCATCCCCAACACCGGAACAGATGTCAATGCATATAAAGCTAGTACCAGCCACAAAGAACAAGGAGTTAATATGTTGTATAGGTCCATTGAGCTCAACAGCAAAATTGAGACAATGAGGGAGGTAGTGTCTGCATTAAGAAAACATAGGATATGAATAAAGGGTCTATATATTCAGGCACATCTGTGAAATGAGGAAATATAAACAGTGATCACATCAGCACTAACTTGACTAAAGTGGGAGCCAAAATGAACCCCCAAAGTTTTTTTTAAATGGATCAGAAATATTATCAGATGATGAAAAATACATCATCCAGTACTCAGAAAGTCTTGCCTGTCAGGAAAAGGGGCTTTTTTTTATCAAAGGGCTTTGCTAGAGACAGAGGCTCTATGATTCCATAAAAAGGAAGAAAAAAAACAGTGATGGTGAGATGCTCAGCCACAGTGTGGGTGAATTTCAGTGTTTGATTCTTGTAGCCCATTTTTGAAAATGGGCCTGGATCAATGGAGGTCAAAGTGGAACAGGGTAGTAGAATAACTGTTAGGGAATTATCACTTTTTGTTATGCTCCTCCTTTAACAGGCAAATCTTGTGGCTGCTTATGGCATCACTTACATGAAAAACGAGCCAAATCCTATACAGCTGTCACCAATGCACCACTAAACTTTCATCAGATACCTAGTGTGTGTGTGTGTGGGGGGTTAATCCATCTGATGCCTGGTGTGGGAAGGGGAGTTTTCTTGAGTTTTGTATGCAGCAAATTTACCCCCAAATGAGGAACTAAATCAAAGAGAACCACTGCCAAAAATAAATAAACAAACAATGAACTGGACAGACGGGACATATATGTGTGAGTGTATGCATGTGCATGCTCATGTTCATGTTTTTGTGTTTTGTGTGTGTGTGTCTGTGTGTGTGTGTATTACAGTCCAATTATTTATTTGACCTTTCAACCCTACAACACCTCCTCAGGCCATGTAGCTTTTTAGCTTAGGATATCCGTTACTGGTCCAACTGTTTTATGTCATAGGCTTCTACACAAACTCATGCATGGGTGCAAGATGGCTGCCCACTGCTATTACTAATAGCATGAAACTCACATGTCTGTTACTGCCCATCAGGCATCAGTCCCTGATTATCCACAACATGTCATCTCTGGGGAATGACTCAGGGTAGGGTATGATGTTTGGTCTTCTCCTTCATTGGTAAGCCTGTAGCGGCCAGTCTTTCTCACCAAACACAACTTATAACTACCACTTTGAAAAGTCATCTCCATTCTCTGGCTGAACTGTGGCTGAAAAGGCTGAGAAGTCCTCATCCAAGAAAGAGATGATCTGTTTCTGAAATAAAAAGTATGGAAAAAAGACAAAACAGATAAAGGACTAAAATGCAAAACCGTCCAGATGTGATGATCCAGCTTGCTTCTGTTGAGGACTGCATACAGGACATACTTTGATTCCATCACTTTTAAAAAGCTTAGCTCCTTCGGTATCCTAGACGATGGATGGGAGCATTCAGTGTAGTAGCATGGTAAGAATTCAGTCCAGGAACATGTCATGAGGGTAAGAAAAAGAATCATCTCACACATGGAGGTCAGAGCACTTTTCACAAGTAAAACACCATTATTATTAACTGCAAAATCAGATCGTTGACACAGGTCATAATGTACCATTATTAGGAATGACACCATACATCAAGCTTCATCATACAATCACTGCCTCATCATCCTCATATTGTTAGGTACATAGCTTTTGGGAATGTCCATCCTAAATCAGTACATGTCCATATGCGCTGTTTGGCAGAATAATGCAGGTGAGTGTTCACAACCTGAATTTCTTCCCTGAGAAAATATTTTGGGGGCATTGGTCATATAGGGTCATAGGACAATACTAGGCTATTGGCCTGGAGGCCCTTATAAGACTAGTTAAGAATTTCACCCATGTTCCCATAAAGTCAGCAACTGTTTTTCTTGTCCAACAGGGACACAGGTGGGATCCCAGGGGTATATTTTCTGTTTCCCATCCAGTGGTCCACGTTCCTTTTAAAGAGGGCTAGTGAGGTACTCTGCCTGACATGGAGAGGAAGTCTATTCCATATTTGGGGGAGTCATTGGGACACAGATCTGTCCCACCAACAAGTTCTATTAATGTCACAGACCAGGTTTAGACCTTGTGTGCAGGTTGCATGAGTGGAGTTTGACTTAAAGATATGCAGCAACTCCATCAATGTTGAGTCTAAGATGGCTTTGTATGCCAGACACAGGTCATCTCTGAGCAGTCTGTATGAGACTGAGTAGGGGACAGGGCTTTTAGCCTATCTGTATAGGACAGGTGTTTGAGACTCTGGATTTTCCTGGTCAGTAACCTGTGTGGTCTCTCCAACTGATGTGCTTGACAAAGTACATGCTGAAGAGGGCATGGTACTCAATAATGAGTCTGATAATGGAGGAGTACAGGGATGTTATGACCTCCTTGTTCTTGGATGAAATACCCTTACTTATGAGGTTGGCCATGTACTAAGCCTTCTGTACAATGGAGGCAACATGGTGGTCAAAAGTCAGGTTGCTATCAACCTGGGTGCCCAAGTCCCTCATGACTAATTGCATACTGAGTATGCTGTTATTAATATGATAATTAGTGCGGACACCATTTTCCCCAAAGGTAATAATGATGCATTTCTTGGCATTCAGTTTGAGGCCATGCTTCTGGCACCATTTATTAGTTTGATTAAGGCCCTCTTGGAGGATGTTCACATCACTAGGGGAATTTATGACAGTGGCCAGCTTGCAGTCATCTGCAAACTTGGTCAGCCACAGACCACTGGTTTTGGCTTGCACCTCAGAAAGTATATCCCAAAAAGTAGAGGCCCCAAGACCGATCTTTGGGGTAAGCTGCTTGTTACGAGTCTACTACTAGAGGTGGTTCCCCTATTTTTACTGAGTGGGTTCTATCACTGAGCCAGTTAGCTGCCCATCTGGTAACATTTTATTTATTTATTTGACATTTGTTAACTGGGTTAGTCCAACTGGGACAGAGCCCTTTTTCAGTGGAGACCTGGGGAGAAAAGCTCCACAGAAAAACATTCAATTAATTTAACATATAATAATGCAAAAATTTATATAGACATAAACAATATACATTATCATACATGGCAATTTTAATATATATAGCAGCATGAGGAGAATACAGAGAAGAGAAACAAGAAATAATACAGATAGACCTTTAGCTTTTGAAAAGCTAAATACAAGGACAGATAAGATTGGCTGAGAATAGTAGAATAGATGGTCAACTATGAAAGAATTTGTAAAGTACGGAACAGAAGCAGAGAGGAAGGAAAGAATGGGTAGCAGTGTTGCAATAAAGAGATTAGGAAAAAGGTAGAGTTTCACAGAAGTAGAAGCAAGAATGAGAGAATAGGATACTTTAGAGAGATAAGAGATAACATATGGGTTGATGACTAGCTGGGAGAGTTTATCTATTATACCCAAGTGGGGAATAGTGTTGAAGGCTTTGGCTAGGTCAAGGTAGGCGGTGTGCACTGTCATGCCCTCATCCATAACTTTGGTGACTGTTTCAAAGAAGGTGACTAAGTTTAACAGGTATGATTTCCCTTTGACAAAGCCAAACTGTGTGGGCTCAAGCATTTGGAGGTTGCCAATGTCCTTGTTTATAAGTTCCATTATAATGCATTCCATGATCTAACTGACTGTACAAATAAAATCCAGGAAAAGACAAAATGCTTTAAAGGCATAAAGTTAACAGAGACACTATTCAAGGAGTGGGGAATGCTGACTGTTATGAAATATAATAATCCCAAATATTCAAATATCTATTGTTACAGTACATCGTCATGTAATGGTATCATCACTTTAAATAATGACTACACAGCAGAGGTTACTCTATGAATGTTCTAATTCATAACATGCAATTAGAAGAATGAAAGAATTACAGGAGGTGGAAGTTGATGGAAGATGTCAAGGACTGCTCTGGTGAAGCCAGTTCTTGCCATGTATATCAGTTCAAGCTTTTAATACCTTGTAAGCCTATCAAACAGATAGTGACAGCCACAATAGATGTAGTGGACACATTTATTCCTAAAAATGCCATTGTAGGAACCACTGGTCTACCCAAATGGCCTTTAACAGCTGAAATAATAGGCATCCTTTTGTATAAACAGAGAAAAATTATATTGCTAGTGAATATTCAGGAAGGTAAATTTTGGAAATGGGAGACTCAAGTCTACTCTGTAGCCAGTGACACATCTGAAATCCTAAGTACTTTCCAAACAGTGGCATAACTACCTACTTATATGATACAAGGACAGTTCTTCTTGAGCAGGGAAAGCTAAATACTGAGGGTGCAAAGAGTGAAACAAGGCCAAAATCAGGCATATCTACAAGCATGAGTCATCTACAAAAGTGTCTGACTATTTAGACAAGTACACCACAACAAAATGGCCATTCCAGACAGTTTCTTTGGCAGGCTTTGCCACTCATCCTCAAACAAAGATATCGACCCCTGAAGTCTAGACACCTTAGAAGTAACTGCAGTCCAGTTCTGTATAACATGTTGTCCCACTACTTTCCTCTGCTGATATTGTATTCCAAGGTACTTCCAGTACTGGTCTCCAGACTACATTAAAATATCTGTTGTGAAATTATTTTATAAGCCAGTACATGTCTGAGAGTGTGGCCTCAAATTGCAACATACAAACTAGCCCATGTAAGACACATCATCTAATTGCATCTGCAAGATAAATTCATCAGCTTGGTGCAGATTAAAAATAATATTTTTCTCAAGTTCTTTACATTTGTTTGTTCCCTCTAACAAATTTTGAGACAGCTTTAAACAAAATAAGAGATGAAGTGGAAATATGCTCAGCTTTTAAAGGACTGGATATAGTACTGATGATGAACAAAGGTTCTGTGTTCTGAAACAGGACCAGAGCAACAAAAACAATCCTCCACCTCACAAACATTGGCACTTCAAGACACTTTAATCAATAGCAACTTTATTTTTTTGAGTGTAACATTTAAGTTTGCTGTTATACTGTATTTTATGAACTCAGTAAAAGAAAATTCTTACAACAAAATTACTTCAATAAATTCTCTGGATATTTTTCCTGTACAGTATTCCTCAATATCCAGTTAACTAAAATGACACTGTTTTGCAGCAATACCTTACATGAAAACTGTAGCTCATTGTAAAAATCAGAAGGAAGCAAGGAAATACAAAATATTCCGTAAAAGTAATAAAGAAACTCTGTTTGCCCAACAATTACATTATGATACTGCAGATACAGATACAGATACAAGTTGTCATGAGTGATGCGAACATGCATTTAGGAGTAGTTTAAAGATGATATAGCACAAGAAAACAACTGTCAAAATGGATTTCTTTATTTTAAGCATCATTTGTGAGTAAATTATATAGTGGACCCATGTTCCAAAAAATGCCATTGTAGAAGCCACTGGTCTACTTGAATGGCCTTTTAACAGCTGAAATAATAGGCTTTCGTGTTGGTGTCCTATGTGACATAATGCTGCAACTGTGCATTGCAGGCTTACATAAGAAAGCAATACTTTACTTTGTAAATTAATAAACAAAAGGATATTATGGAACATTGCTTAACCAGAAGAAGAGTTAGAAACATGCAATAATCTGTCATTATATTTTGACCTTGCTTTTATTACAAATTATATGATGAAAAGATTATTGTTTATGTAAGGGAAAACAACTAAGTATTACAGCATGAGATCATAGTAGACATCCTTAGAATATGTAAACTTCTGAAATGTAACAGTCTGAGCTGTCGATAGATGATGATTGCTTGATGTTGCTGTCAGCATAAGAGTATGTACTGTGGTTGGAAAATATTCCAGAAGGTGCCACCTAAGCTGAGAGTACTTTGTTTCATGTACGTAAGTTAGTCTTCATAGTCTGCCATTTTAGATGTGCTTTATGTTTACTTTAAATTGCTGTGCAATAGTTTGCTAAGCTGCTGATCTGTTCTGAATAATAAAACTTGCTGCCACAACATGATTTTATGTTTGAATAAATTTACTTGGAGACAGACAGTTGTTCTGGATATTTACATTTGGTAAAACACCTTTATAAAAAGAATCTGTCATGTGTTTTCATCTGCCTTCAAATTTTATGGTGCAACATGACAGGTGAAGAGGGAATTAAGGCAATAATGAAGGAGAATGGATCCACTATTAAGCATTCCTCTCTAGTTCATAGAAAAGACCTTTGAAATGTTTTGACATAGAGATTGTTGAAAGATGAAGCCAGGGCAGCTTACCTTAGTCCACAATAGTGTGTGTCTTTTTTTAACACCTTTATTGAGTTATCACTTGTGACATAGGCAAATTTACATTTATGCAAAAGTAATAAAACTGAATTAAAAAATTAACATTAACAAACATTATACTTCGCATATATTGCTATATGTCATATAACATAGGCAACATTACATACATTCTTCAATTCCTGCCCTTATTAAACCATCACTTATGACATAAGCACTCATACATTTATACAAATGAAGATAAACCATACCGATACAATCCTAGTTGCAAGCATTTTACATCACAAAACATACTGACACACTCCCAGTTGTAAACATTATACATCGCTTATAATCTACCCAATCATTTTCAGTTAAATATTACATAGTTCATTTAAGTCCTGCCTTCTTTTGAACCTCATTCCTCCCCAGTATGTATTGTTCCCACAATTCCCATTTGTCCTATGTAGTTTGATTCTAACCTTTTCTAAAGATCTCAGTTCCAGTTGTTTTATTTCTCTTACTATATTCACTACTTCTAATATAGTTGGTTTAGATTTTGATTTCCATTTTCTAGTACTTGCTTTTTTGGCAGCCACCATAATTAGACACAGCAAGGCCTTACCATGTCTAGGCAATTCCAATTCTGTATCATAAGTCAGAAAAATCATCTCCCTCATCACACCAATCCATCCACCCAGCATCTACAATAGTGCATCCCACAGGGAATCCTTAAGTCCACCAACCACTGCACTCCCAGAAAATATGTTCCCAAGTACCTCTTTCTTTCCCATCATACCTCCAACATTTGCAGTCTACCTGAAGAAAAATACTCTGGAGTCTACTTGGGATATAAAAATATGCATGTAAACATTTCCAAGCAAAAATCCTAAATCTTCTAGATTTTGTTGCATACTTGGAAGACATACATATATCCTTCCATTGTTTCTTTGTAAATTGTTTATCCACTCACTCTTCCCAATGCTTTCTAACCTTCTCTGATTGATTCTTATAGTTATCGTGCAATATTTTATATGCTCTACTAATTATTCCTTTTTTAATAGCAACTTCTATTCAAGATTCTATTAAAAACTCTACCAGTGCTGGTCTTTCATTCAGGACCCCCCTACTTTCTCTTTGCTTATACTCTGATAACAATCCCTGATAGAGAAGGCAATCTAAAACCTGCAGTCCAAATAAATTCTTGGCCTTTTCCCATTCTATTACCTTCCCTCTCTAGTTATTTGCTCCCAATACCTTGGTTCCTTTGCCAATTTTCTGCAATACATTCCAGTCCCCTCTTGGCTATTGTTTATATCCCTAATTGTAGTCATCTCTATCAGCAGAATCTCTTTTCTCTATTCCCATGTTGGCTTAGTTCTTAGAATACTTTCTGCTACTTTATGGATATAATATTCTGTATGATTATTGTTATTCTCCTTAGAGGCCTGCATCCAAAATCCTGGTCTTTCCTTGTTTCTTCAGCTTCCCCCCTGTTTCAACATCATCCCATTCCACTTTGAATTATAGTTTTCTGTTTGTGCTATGTATAGGAGCCTTAACTGTGTAGCTCTGAAATACCCATTCAAATTGGGAAATCTCAAGATGCCCTGTTCTACTGGAAAAATCAACTTATCCCACCCGACTCTTGCTGTCTTCCCCTCCCAGATAAAGTCCTTCAGCTCTTTATTAATTGCTATCCACAACTTATCTTCTGGTTGATAAAAATATGACTGACCTGTGTATAAGACTAAAGGGACTAAAAACATTTTGACTGCTGGTATCTTACTATCCATATCCATATAACAACGCTTCCATTTTCTCTTTTTTTCATTTATTGTCTTTTTCACATACCCTTAGCTGCCACACCAGAATAATTTTTAGTCCATACTCCTAAATACTTCATTTTATCACGTCCCCATAAATACTGATATTGCTGATCCAATTTGTGTGTGGGTACATAATTTACCGCTATTACCTTTGTTTTAGCTTCATTAATTTTGTATCCCAAAATGATTTCACGACACTGTAATGTCTATTTCTGGTTTTGTTGGTTATAAAATAATATCATCTGCAAATAGAGCCA
Source organism: Protopterus annectens (assembly GCF_019279795.1). Lineage (NCBI taxonomy): Eukaryota > Metazoa > Chordata > Ceratodontiformes > Protopteridae > Protopterus > Protopterus annectens. Next base: position 965,249,584 of record NC_056747.1, read on the forward strand.
GCTTTTCTTGACTACCACAGCAATTATATCCTTGAATTTCTGAGTCCCTTATTTTCTTTGCCAGTGGTTCTAAATATAATGCAAATAGCAAAGGGGAAAGAGTACACCCTGCCTGGTTCCTCTGCTCAAGCAGAAATTATCAGAGAGGATGCCACCCACTTGAATTTTCACCTATGATTCCTCATATATCCTACTAATCAACCTTATAATTTTTTTCAGGAAATGCAAATGCTTCCATTGCCCTGCTCATAAAGTTCTAACTTACTCTGTCAAATGCTTTCTCTGCATCAAAACTCACCAACAGCTATAGTATTTTCTTACATTCTGCTTCCTTCTGGATCATCAGTGTTCTGTTAATGTTGTCAGATGTTTGCCTCCCCTCAACAAAACCACATTGATCCATATCTATTGATTACTTTTGTCATTCTTTTACCCATTATAGACAAGAACACTTCATAATCATGGTTTTGTATTGAAATGGGCCTGTATGAAGCTGGGTCTGCTGGATCTTTACCGTCTTTAGCTATTACAGCTACCGTTGCTTTCTTCCAGGATGTTGGTACTTCTCTTCCTCATAAAATACTGTTAAAGAAAACCTTCCAGATCTTTATCAGTTTTTTTCCTTCCTATCTTTCGAACTTCCACAGGAATACTATCTATTCCTGGAGACTTTCCTGTAGATTGGCTATATATTATAATTTTTATCTCATCTCCTCTTATCCTAACCATTAGTAATTGAGCCTCATCTACCACCAACCTTGGCATATTTAATTCTTCCATAAACATTTCCATTTGTATCTTTTCTTGATTTCTTTATTTCTCTGCTTTATACAGACTTTCATAGAATTTCTGAAATATTTCTAATACCTTCCTTGTTATAGGCTCCCTAAGCTTGGTGACAGCCCTTTCTACTTTCTGTTACCTGAATCATTGTGCTAAACGGTTTTGTGCTCTACTGTTATTATCAAAAAACAGTTGCTTAACAGCAATCTTTCTAAACTTGTGCATATTATCAAGGTAATCCCTTATTTTCTGCTTATCATTCTACAGTTGATCCTCTTCTTGTTCTGTGAGATTCCCCCTATTCTGCAATACATTTGTCAGTCCTTCTAAATAATTCTTGTTACTTCTTAACCATAGCTTCCTTTCTTTTATTTCTACCCTACTTTAAACTCTACCTAAATTTTATCCCACTCCCTAGCTATATTTTCAGAAGAAATTTCTATCCTCTCTAATAGCTCCTGAATAATCTCCACTACCCATTCTTTAAATTTCTCTCTTTTCATCAGGTAGGTGTGAAAGCACCAGTGTCTCATTTTTATTTCATTACCCAGTGTTTTTATTTTAGTTATTTTTGGCGCATGATTTGAAATAGTTATTGGGTGTGTATCAAGACCTTCAATTAAATGCATGTTCTTGTGAAATGTAAACTCTGTCTAGCCTAGCCCAGTTTTTATATCTTGGAGAATAAAAGGTAAATTCACTCCAAACTCCTATTACTGAATTCACATCTTCCATGCCAAATATTTTCATAAACTACTTCAGAAATCTACCGTCCTTTGTTATACTTTCCCTTTTGGGGCCCCAAGACACATCTTCACTGTTGCAGATCACATTCCAGTCCCCAGTTATAAGTAACATTCCTTGCTGAAAACTGATTATTTCTCCCAGAATTTTCTTAAGCTCCATTATAACAGTTTTAGGTGGAATATAAACACATGCCAGTTGTAATCCTCCTCCCTTGCCAATAGCCCCTTAGCACTACAAATCTGCCATTATTATCTTTTCTATCCTCTTCTATCACTATTGGAGCTCCACTTGCAATTAATATAAATACTTCTCTTTTCCTTTGTTCCAGGTATCCTACTGAATAGCCATCCTGAAAACTTTTCTTTATCAAATTCACATGTTCATTTCTTTCTAAGTGTGTCTCCTGTAACATAGCTATTTGCACTCTACATTTTTGCAATATACTTCACAGCTCTTTCATTTTTATATTTTTCTGTGAGACCATTGACATTTAAAGACATTGTAGAAAGCATCATTGCATTAACAATTTATATTCCCACCTTTTATGTATAACACCTTTTTTGTTAAATGTTTAATTCCAGCTTTTGTGTTGCATGCATACACTGTTTGACAGGTTGAACTTTTATACAGTTGTTTCTTATCATATACATTTGAGCCTATGTCACATCTTACAAAACATTTTATTTAATTGAAAGCCCTCAAAAATAAAATAGCCTGTTCCAATATATCCTAAAACCTATTAACTTAATACTAACACACAAAACTGTGTATATCTGAAAATGCTGAAGTTTTACTCTCCAAATAGGAACAAAAGCCCCAAACTGAAAGCAACTCTAACAGACTTGAGTTAATCTATAAGTAAGGTTAAACATGCTAAGATGCATGGTGCAGCTTGTGCTTCTACTGAGTGCTAATTGGTTTTGTCTTTTCTTTATAGCTCTCCCAGCTGGGAAACCCCTGAATGCTTTCAAAGAACATTATTGCCTAGCCAATTTCTCTTCTCATTTTTTTTTCTTCAGCTGATCACTCTTTACCAGACTGCAACCCGTTTCGCTTTATCAGTTTGCCTCTATGGAGACATGAGAATCAGGCAGATAGTTTCTGCTTATTATGTTATTTCCATGGAAACATGAAGACCAGCTGCAGAATTACTACTGAGCATACATGTATTTGCTAGAAAAAAGACTCATAATACTCAATATATATTTTTAATTTACTCTCAAAACATGTTACTAAATCAATCTAAGGTCCTTAACCCAGTCATTCCCCATCCAAGAATGAGAAAAGGCACATTAATATTTCTTTTGTAATGCTCTTTTAACCAGGCTTTTTTTTCATTACATTGCTTACATTTCTTAAAACTGAACAAGAACTAAGAGAGAAGGGAGAAAGAAAAAAAAGAACAGCAGCACATATTTACAACCCCCCTTACACTTAAAAATAACTGAGAATACTTTACTTTACAGCATGCAAAGAAAACCATACACCCCAAAAATAGTGCTTGTAAGAAAAAATATACTACATTTAACTCTCCCCCTCCTGTTTTCCTCCCCAAAGCATTTTTGAACATTAATGACATGAAGTGAAGCATATGGTTTAGAGTCCCCCACAAGTCTAACAAATTCTGAAAAAGTACGTTTCCAGATTTTCTTGTTCTGCCATATTTCACACATATAATTATTGCATTGTAATCCCACATTAAGTTGCTAGTTTTATTACTGTTCATCTCCATCTCCCAAATCCTGTCTCTGCTTCATCAACATACTCTCAATTCTTCTAGTCAGCTCTCATGCTCTTGTCCTTTACTCCAGCATTTTCTGATTAAACATTGGAAAAAGTTTCACAGGTACAGTTTCTCTGCAGTCTTTATTACCAGAAGCACAAGAAGCAGAATCTATTTCTGTTTTACAGCTCTCTTTTTGTTGGACAAACTTTTTGTATTTCCTGCTTATCATGTACTTCATCAAAAAATTATTTTTTATCTCCAAGGAAGAATATGTTGATGACAGCTGAGTACTGCAGTTTAAATTTCACACTGCATCTCAACATTCCCTGAATAGAAAACTTGCATCTGCAGTACGTGAAAAATATAGCATGTCTGAGTATTAAACAGTGAGTCAAAATGTTCTGTATATATTGGAAAATACAATAAAAAAGATTAGAAGTGCTGTTTTGTGCTATCCTAATGGCCCTGGATATTACAAAGCACACTTTATTTTGGAATTTACTCGTTGCATTTTCAATAAATACACAAGTGAGAGTATTCTGATTTGTTTATGAGATGTAACTTTATAGACTGTATTTGCTGATTCAAAAGGAATGTAGATTACATGTATGTGTTTTATAGTAAGATTTTAGTGGAACAGTCTAAGTAGAAGATATAACGGACATTTAAAATCAGCTGCATAGAAGTTAATTTGTGAGTCTAGGTACACTAAAACATTAGACTATGCTGATTGGCATAGTAAAGACCAGATTTTTAAAACAATATTTTTGTCAAGGGGGAATAATATATGCAAGTATAAATTCCACAGTTCAAAAGATTTTCTTTTGCAGAAACTTTTTTATTGACTTCACAATGTTTCTTATTGTCATAACATTGATATCTCAAGTAAATTGGAAGCATCAGTAAGTTTAATTAATCAGCATTACAGAAAGGACAAGCCTTGCTCATATATATATATATATATATATATATATATATATATATATGTGTGTGTGTGTGTGTGTGTGTGTGTGTGTAATAGACACAACTATGTTTTCATAGGGTGGAGAGAAAAAGACAAGCCAGGCATGTTTCTAAAGCCACATTAAATGTAACTGCATGTAAAATATAGAAAAAGCTTCAACCCCTTACTGGAGTGAAAAACAGTCATAGTCTGACACATGATACAAACAAAAGGCTAGGAAAGTTGCCACTGTTTAGATTCTTGTCAACGTTAAACAAATCAGTAATAACTGAGGAAACTAGAGGGTTATATTTAGGGTTGCCACCTTTTCAAATACCTAAAATGGGACATTTTTTGTAGAAACTTCAGATTTTTCAGGGCAAAACATACCCATGGCCAGTACTAAGGACAGACCTTTATTTTTTTGTAAAAATAAAAGCTTATTCTTGCAGCATTTGAGTTGCTTATTCTCTTTCTTATAACATGTAGGTGTTTCAGATACAAAATAACTGTTTTATGTAACTATTAAAGAAAACAATCAATATTTTTGTCCTAAAATCTCAGGGCAGTTACCATTTTTTTCATTTTTTTTGCAGGACACAAGTGCCCAAAGAGGGACTGTCCCTCACAAAGTGGGAAAGGTGGTAAGCCTAGTTATTTTAGGAAGAAATTTCAGTTGTTTTGGTTATTCATTAGCTGGGGTAAGATTTAAGTGGGTAAATCAGGGTAAGTTGTTATATGGCTAAGATTACATGTTTTTTGTTTATAGTAAAAGACCAAGTGACAATTTAGGTTATATAAATCAGAAGACTCAGGGTTCAATTCCCAGCTAACTAGTGACTGCTAATCTAAAATGTAAGGGGTTAGATGTTTTGCAGTACACAATAAATTCAAGTAGATGCATTTTATTTTAAGACAGATGTGTCAATAAATGACAGGTAATGTTTTCATGCTTAGTAGTTTGCAAAAGGAAATTAACATGGGTCATGGTAAATATATGGATAGACATACAGAAACCTTCATTCATGTAGAGGGTTGTAACCAACAAAAACTGGAAACTGTTACACCAAAATAATAACAAATATATTATAACCGTATTCATTTTTTTTGTACAGATACACCCATGATTGAATTTTCACAAAAAGAGCTTTTTCTTCTGAAATTATAGCAAACTAGATATGATTGTATTCTAAAGGTTGATTTTATATTTCAGATTTTTCCTGCATAAGCGTAAATCTTTTTAGAGAAAATTTGAATAAAATATGACTAAATAATTAGTTAGTTAATTAATGACAAAGGGAGAGAAGTGAACCTAGTTATAGCAAGTTAAAGAAAATAATAAAATACCCTGGAAAGCACATGAGGCAAAAGGTAGCAGGACTACATTGCAGAATTAAATGTGATGCATCATACAAAATTAGATGGCATAAATGGCATTTTTATGCCTAGGGCAAATAAGTGCCAAATCAAACACAAATAAAAGCAAAAAGTCACTTACTGTACTGAGACTGGTAGGAATGCTCACATTTATTCCTTTCAGTCTCAGTACAGCAAGTGGCTTTTGGCTTTTATTGGCATTTTTATGTCTGTTCATCAGGGGGAATGGTCAGTTAAGAAGTATGAGACACTTTTAGTGATTGTAGTTTTATTTATAGTAATACTGATAAAAGAACTAATTTATTTATTAAATCCGATTTAGTAACTTTCTTATCTTAAAAATAATGGCATTACCAGTTGATGCAGAGGGTTAAGGTTATGAGCTGTAGTTCCTCTAGAACACAGTTTGATTCTCTCAGTTCTCATTTGTCTACTGTTTGACCCTGAGCAAGTCACTTAAACAAAACATTATTCCTGGGCTGCCCCTGAAAAGGGATTATGTATCCAGTGAACCTACTTGATTAACAAATGGGCATTATTATTGTTTCTATTAGGGTAAAACAATATTTTATTAAAATTTTGTCTGTAGGAAATGCAGTTATTTTAATGCTCATTATGATATGTTTACATTCACCATTTTTATAATATATGCAGTACGTATATATGGTTATCACAATATGCAGAATTTTCACAATATGCACAGCATGTGTATATGGCCAAACAGATTTTGCAGTATAGCATCACAACTTACACTATTCAGACATCAGCTTGAAAAGTGGTGTGACCTGTTTATTGTGGCATGTGTATTAGAATAAGTCATATTACTATCTGAGGAAACAAGTAGTAAAGATATGCTTAATGAGAGCCAGTATATAAAACCAGGCTTTAATATATGAGTTATATGGTGCATTAAAAAACAAGAGAAAAGCAGCCAAAATTAAGGCAAATACAGTGGTGCCAAAATATCCAAATATTAAAGTAGAACAGAACCACTGTAAACCATGCACAAGTTTGATCCAAATCCATATTTCTTGTTGGTAAAAAACAGTTTTACTATACCAATAAATTTGGAGAATATCAGCAGCAGGATGGCTGCTGAACATGATAATGATGATAACATAGTTATATTTATGAGGCAGCCTGAGGAATGTGACATGCAGTCCCCAAGTTTAACGGCAGGATTTCCTACTCCACAACATATTAATAACCCTTCAGGAAGTGACATTACATTCACAGATATACAAGAGGAAAACCCATGCACCTGTACACCAGTATCTCAAAACCCAGATGAACACTTTCAAGATGATGGCAGAAATTCAGAGGTAAGTGTCCACAGTGTCACCTTTACAAAGGGACACCAGGCACAAATATTTGTCAAAACTACCCCAGGAAACACATAGCAAATGTGTTGTAACATTGTTCAGGCTCAGAGCACTGCCAAATGGTATCAGCTGACAATGGTCAGAGTCCTCCAGTGCATACATAAGGATTTCCAGCTCTACGTGGAAATGGCACAGAGTATAGACAATGTAACACTTACACTGATGCCTAGTATGGTGGTACACCAAGCATTCATGGCCTCCTTCATTTATACAGTAGCTAAAACTTTACCAGACCCAAGTACTAGTCAATTTTGGAAGGGAAGAGGATAGGGTACTGCCCGGACACATGGGGCATGTCACATGAGACTACAAGTACCTCTAAAAAAAGTACTGTAATGAGTGGGGGGGGGGGGCACAAGCACGACAAATTTCATGCTGGCCATGTCAGCATTCATCTACACTTAGCAGAACTTCTCATTCGAAGTCCCAATCCCATAGTACTGTTAGATCAATTTCTGTTGTACCACTTGCATCAAATAGGTCAAAACATTGGACCAGCACGCCATCCAGCTCTCATGAGAGACCCTCTTCAAAATCACTTGCACCATCACCTAGCCTATCTTTAGATGTGTATAATACTTTTGACTTTGACCTACTGAGATTCAAGTGTGACATTTCTGTTACTTACAATTTGACCTTCACACACGCACACATATGTCAATCTTTAACTAGCAGGGGAATAAATTATTAAATAAAGTAAAAAAAAGTTGGGGGGACCTGGACAATGTTTAACTATATGCATTTCATCACTATAATGGTATTGCTTAAAACCTCATGGAACTGTGGAAAGAAAGCTGTATGCCATAAAATAACACAGCAGTGATAACACTATCAATGCTGTTTGCATTACAATTGTGGTTTTGTATTGAAATGGGCCTGTATGAAGCTGGGTCTGCTGGATCTTTACCGTCTTTAGCTATTACAGCTACCGTTGCTTTCTTCCAGGATGTTGGTACTTCTCTTCCTCGTAAAATACTGTTAAAGAAAACCTTCCAGATCTTTATCAGTTTTTTTCCTTCCTATCTTTCGAACTTCCACAGGAATACTATCTATTCCTGGAGACTTTCCTGTAGATTGGCTATATATTATAATTTTTATCTCATCTCCTCTTATCCTAACCATTAGTAATTGAGCCTCATCTACCACCAACCTTGGCATATTTAATTCTTCCATAAACATTTCCATTTGTATCTTTTCTTGATTTCTTTATTTCTCTGCTTTATACAGACTTTCATAGAATTTCTGAAATATTTCTAATACCTTCCTTGTTATAGGCTCCCTAAGCTTGGTGACAGCCCTTTCTACTTTCTGTTACCTGAATCATTGTGCTAAACGGTTTTGTGCTCTACTGTTATTATCAAAAAACAGTTGCTTAACAGCAATCTTTCTAAACTTGTGCATATTATCAAGGTAATCCCTTATTTTCTGCTTATCATTCTACAGTTGATCCTCTTCTTGTTCTGTGAGATTCCCCCTATTCTGCAATACATTTGTCAGTCCTTCTAAATAATTCTTGTTACTTCTTAACCATAGCTTCCTTTCTTTTATTTCTACCCTACTTTAAACTCTACCTAAATTTTATCCCACTCCCTAGCTATATTTTCAGAAGAAATTTCTATCCTCTAATAGCTCCTGAATAATCTCCACTACCCATTCTTTAAATTTCTCTCTTTTCATCAGGTAGGTGTGAAAGCACCAGTGTCTCATTTTTATTTCATTACCCAGTGTTTTTATTTTAGTTATTTTTGGCGCATGATTTGAAAATAGTTATTGGGTGTGTATCAAGACCTTCAATTAAATGCATGTTCTTGTGAAATGTAAACTCTGTCTAGCCTAGCCCAGTTTTTATATCTTGGAGAATAAAAGGTAAATTCACTCCAAACTCCTATTACTGAATTCACATCTTCCATGCCAAATATTTTCATAAACTACTTCAGAAATCTACCGTCCTTTGTTATACTTTCCCTTTTGGGGCCCCAAGACACATCTTCACTGTTGCAGATCACATTCCAGTCCCCAGTTATAAGTAACATTCCTTGCTGAAAACTGATTATTTCTCCCAGAATTTTCTTAAGCTCCATTATAACAGTTTTAGGTGGAATATAAACACATGCCAGTTGTAATCCTCCTCCCTTGCCAATAGCCCCTTAGCACTACAAATCTGCCATTATTATCTTTTCTATCCTCTTCTATCACTATTGGAGCTCCACTTGCAATTAATATAAATACTTCTCTTTTCCTTTGTTCCAGGTATCCTACTGAATAGCCATCCTGAAAACTTTTCTTTATCAAATTCACATGTTCATTTCTTTCTAAGTGTGTCTCCTGTAACATAGCTATTTGCACTCTACATTTTTGCAATATACTTCACAGCTCTTTCATTTTTATATTTTTCTGTGAGACCATTGACATTTAAAGACATTGTAGAAAGCATCATTGCATTAACAATTTATATTCCCACCTTTTATGTATAACACCTTTTTTGTTAAATGTTTAATTCCAGCTTTTGTGTTGCATGCATACACTGTTTGACAGGTTGAACTTTTATACAGTTGTTTCTTATCATATACATTTGAGCCTATGTCACATCTTACAAAACATTTTATTTAATTGAAAGCCCTCAAAAATAAAATAGCCTGTTCCAATATATCCTAAAACCTATTAACTTAATACTAACACACAAAACTGTGTATATCTGAAAATGCTGAAGTTTTACTCTCCAAATAGGAACAAAAGCCCCAAACTGAAAGCAACTCTAACAGACTTGAGTTAATCTATAAGTAAGGTTAAACATGCTAAGATGCATGGTGCAGCTTGTGCTTCTACTGAGTGCTAATTGGTTTTGTCTTTTCTTTATAGCTCTCCCAGCTGGGAAACCCCTGAATGCTTTCAAAGAACATTATTGCCTAGCCAATTTCTCTTCTCATTTTTTTTTCTTCAGCTGATCACTCTTTACCAGACTGCAACCCGTTTCGCTTTATCAGTTTGCCTCTATGGAGACATGAGAATCAGGCAGATAGTTTCTGCTTATTATGTTATTTCCATGGAAACATGAAGACCAGCTGCAGAATTACTACTGAGCATACATGTATTTGCTAGAAAAAAGACTCATAATACTCAATATATATTTTTAATTTACTCTCAAAACATGTTACTAAATCAATCTAAGGTCCTTAACCCAGTCATTCCCCATCCAAGAATGAGAAAAGGCACATTAATATTTCTTTTGTAATGCTCTTTTAACCAGGCTTTTTTTTCATTACATTGCTTACATTTCTTAAAACTGAACAAGAACTAAGAGAGAAGGGAGAAAGAAAAAGAACAGCAGCACATATTTACAACCCCCCTTACACTTAAAAATAACTGAGAATACTTTACTTTACAGCATGCAAAGAAAACCATACACCCCAAAAATAGTGCTTGTAAGAAAAATATACTACATTTAACTCTCCCTCCTGTTTTCCTCCCAAAGCATTTTGAACATTAATGACATGAAGTGAAGCATATGGTTTAGAGTCCCCACAAGTCTAACAAATTCTGAAAAAGTACGTTTCCAGATTTTCTTGTTCTGCCATATTTCACACATATAATTATTGCATTGTAATCCCACATTAAGTTGCTAGTTTTATTACTGTTCATCTCCATCTCCCAAATCCTGTCTCTGCTTCATCAACATACTCTCAATTCTTCTAGTCAGCTCTCATGCTCTTGTCCTTTACTCCAGCATTTTCTGATTAAACATTGGAAAAAGTTTCACAGGTACAGTTTCTCTGCAGTCTTTATTACCAGAAGCACAAGAAGCAGAATCTATTTCTGTTTTACAGCTCTCTTTTTGTTGGACAAACTTTTTGTATTTCCTGCTTATCATGTACTTCATCAAAAAATTATTTTTTATCTCCAAGGAAGAATATGTTGATGACAGCTGAGTACTGCAGTTTAAATTTCACACTGCATCTCAACATTCCCTGAATAGAAAACTTGCATCTGCAGTACGTGAAAAATATAGCATGTCTGAGTATTAAACAGTGAGTCAAAATGTTCTGTATATATTGGAAAATACAATAAAAAAGATTAGAAGTGCTGTTTTGTGCTATCCTAATGGCCCTGGATATTACAAAGCACACTTTATTTTGGAATTTACTCGTTGCATTTTCAATAAATACACAAGTGAGAGTATTCTGATTTGTTTATGAGATGTAACTTTATAGACTGTATTTGCTGATTCAAAAGGAATGTAGATTACATGTATGTGTTTTATAGTAAGATTTTAGTGGAACAGTCTAAGTAGAAGATATAACGGACATTTAAAATCAGCTGCATAGAAGTTAATTTGTGAGTCTAGGTACACTAAAACATTAGACTATGCTGATTGGCATAGTAAAGACCAGATTTTTAAAACAATATTTTTGTCAAGGGGGAATAATATATGCAAGTATAAATTCCACAGTTCAAAAGATTTTCTTTTGCAGAAACTTTTTTTATTGACTTCACAATGTTTCTTATTGTCATAACATTGATATCTCAAGTAAATTGGAAGCATCAGTAAGTTTAATTAATCAGCATTACAGAAAGGACAAGCCTTGCTCATATATATATATATATATATATATATATATATATATGTGTGTGTGTGTGTGTGTGTGTGTGTGTGTGTAATAGACACAACTATGTTTTCATAGGGTGGAGAGAAAAAGACAAGCCAGGCATGTTTCTAAAGCCACATTAAATGTAACTGCATGTAAAATATAGAAAAAGCTTCAGCCCCTTACTGGAGTGAAAAACAGTCATAGTCTGACACATGATACAAATAAAAGGCTAGGAAAGTTGCCACTGTTTAGATTCTTGTCAACGTTAAACAAATCAGTAATAACTGAGGAAACTAGAGGGTTATATTTAGGATAAACACCAAACCCTCGCACGTACGGCTGCACGGCCAACCAACCTTGTATGAAAACACCAAAAGCCAGCAAGATAGTATCACCATTTATTCTGAGGCAACAAAAGGACAAAAAATGCCCTAATTCAAAAAACTCATACTAGTTTCGGCACCAGCCTTCATCAGTGAGTGAAAATCATTCAAAAATACATAGTCAACGTCTGTTTAAATCTGTGAACAAACCAATGGCAGTACAAACATTTGCATAGAGCTCTCAAATCAAATTTAAAGCAACATTGCACTGTTGAATGAGGAAAATAGTATATATCCCCATACAATACTACTATATACAAATTGTGATTCTAGTAATAAACTAGATTGACATGAAACAGATGGTAACATGTTATTAGCATATAATGTGATCTTGAATTACAAAGGGAAAAATGTATATAAATAAGAATGAAAATAGCATATAAATGGTTTATAAATGGTCATTAAGACCTGGAGGGAAAAGGGCTCCTAGATGTGTAATCCAATATCTCTCCTTATGGCTCAGGATACCTTGCCAACCTATCTGGTTTTGCCTGTTCCTGTAATTTTGTCAATAATTGTAAACATAAACTGGGCAGTAGGATGTTTAACTGTATGTAAGTATAAAGCATTAGATGCCTTATGATTCCGTATGTCGCTACGATGTTCCCCAATTCTAATACGTAATGAACGTGAAGTCTTGCCAACATAGAAAGATTTGCATTGGCATGTAGCCAAATAAATGACCCAGCTAGTGGAACAATTGCCAAACACCTTGATGTCATACACTTTGCTGGTGTTAGAACTTGTAAATTGTTTCAACTGGTTAACATGAGAACAAGAAACACAATGTCCACACCTGAATGTTCCCAATAATTCGTCCCCCAATATGGTGAGTTGTTTATATTTGGCTGCCCCACTTTCTCTGTGTTTGTAATGTGAAAATAGGGTGCCTAATGTTTTACCACGTCTGAATGAAAATGAACATTGTTTGTCTAATATTCCCCTCAAAAAATCATTTGCTAGTAGAATATTCCAATTTTGGTTCACGGCTTGCCTAACGGTCTGATGGTTTTTACCCAGTGTCGTAATTAGTCTCACTTTAGAGTTATTGATATTTTGACTTTTGTCCCTGTATTCCAACAATAACTTTCTATCTTGGTTGTCAGAATATGTCTTAGCTAATTCTATATCAGAAATGCTATAACCCCGGTCCAAAAATCTATTAAATAAATCAGTTTTGGCTGTAGAATAATCATGTAAACATGAATTAATTCTCCGAATTCTAAGATATTGAGATTTAGGGATATTCCGGATGGTGTGGCGTGGATGCATACTATGTGCATGTAACAAGGTGTTAAACTGGGGATATTTCCGAAAAATTTTTGTATTAAGTGTGTTGTCAGTGTTACGATATACTGTAACATCCAAAAAAGTTATTTCATCTCTATGAAATGTAATAGAAAATTCAATGCCCCAAATATTGTTATTCAGATGTTCCAAAAATTCTTGTAAATAATTCGCATCTGCACACCATCCAACAATCATCTAAATATCTTCTCCATATGTCTATTTCCACAAGATATAAATTGTGTAAAGGGTTGTAGATCAGACATTCCTCAAGGTAGGCCATAAAAAGATCTGCATAGATGGGGGCAAAAGAAGCCCCATGGCATTCTTGCAGTTGCCAATAGCAATCACCCTGGAAATAGAACACATTTTACTTAAGACATGTTGATTGAGACAAATGAGTAGAGTATTGAAACCCGGAGAATATAATTCTGACTTAACAAGCCAATATTCAACAGCCTGAAGCCCTGCCCAATGTGGAATACTAGTGTAGAGGGATTTAACATCCAGAGTGCACATTATCCAATGGGGTTCTAGTTGGCAATCTTCAATAATTTGCAAAAATTGCGTGGTGTCTTGAATTCTTGCTCTCACCAAGGACAATAGTGGTTTTAAATATTGGGTTAGAAAAGCAGACAGGGGTTCTGTGAGAGAACCATGACCAGAAACTATAGGCCTACCTGGTGGATGTGTAAGGGATTTGTGTATTTTGGGCAAAAGATACAAAATTTGTCTAGCCGGTTCCTTAACCTGTAGATGTTGAACCATTTTGTTAGTGAGTATACCCTCCTCCAATGCGGATTGTAAAAAGACATCAATTTCTTTTTTAAATGTCATGGTTGGATCAATGTCCATTTTCATATAGCATTGTTTGTCAGATAGTTGTCGTAAACCCTCATTTATATAAAAGTCCATGTTTAAGATTACCACTGCACCCCCTTTGTCAGCTTGAACTATTGCTATGTTACGATTGTTTCTGAGTTCAGACAAAGCCACTCTTTCGTTAGAACTAATATTGTCCCTGCCAGTAACAACCTCAAAAAGAGGAAAATGTAGATCCTTTAACACCGCTTGTTGAAATATCGCTACATTCTTATTCATAGGTGGCTGAAATGTTGATTTATGGAAGGTGAAATCAGTAGATCTTTGAACATTGGAACTATCCTGTTCTGAAAAAAACAGTTTAAGATTTAGTCTACGACAAAAATCAATAACATCTAATGAGGTTTGGTATTCATCACAAAAAAAGCTAGGAACAAAATTTAACCCTTTATTAAGAACTTGTTTTTGTTCTGATGTTAATATATGATCCGATAAATTCAACACATTTTCATAAACTTGTGTGTCTACTTGAGTAGTGCTTGAATCAGTCCCGTCATGGAATCTGTAGATGTATTTGTTTCTATGTTTCCTCCCCCCTCTGGATTTCCTACCATGTCTAAAGGGTAATGTGTATTGGTTTTCTTTTTAAGTGGAGAATTGCCAGTATTGGCATATTCACCGTCGGTATTGGATGACTCCTCCCCTGAGGTACTGGTCTGAAAGTGGTCTCTGTTCTTTAATATAGATCTGGGCCTTTTTCTGGACCTGCCCCTGCCCATAGTGGGAACATTGTCTTGAAACCTCACAGATCGTTGCACTTGAAACGGATGTCCCCTTTCATAGTCATTGCTATCCCTGTTAAATTTTTTAATTTTTCTTTCCCTGATAATTTTGTCATATGATGTTAGTTCCTTGGACAACTTGTCTATGTATTCAAAATATTTGGGACTTGATTCATATTTTTTACATATGTTTGCTAGATTTTTGACTTCAGAAAGACATATGTTTATTGTTCTTTCATAATAAGAAGCCAGAATCTTCACAAAGACCATGGATCCTTCTTTAAGTGCCGCATCCCATTCTTCATTAAGCCTCTCTTCAGATCTGCTTACAAGTGGGTGCAATTTTATCCGTAGTCCCCTAGGTGCAATATTTTTGTGTAAATAGGCTTTAAATAGACGAAGATGCCAAATATTGGCTCTCAGTCCTTTCAGACCTTTTTCCAAATCCCGAAAACAGAACTCACAATTGTCTGTGGGATTTATGGCAGGCTGAATGGGGTTGCTGCTTGGGGCTTGGTTAACACCAAAAATAGCCAAGTCTTCCCTATCAGCACACAACCCCTCCAAGATCTTATCTAAATCCATGTTAAATGACAAATATCCAAGGAACCAACAAAAAATATATGATATTGCAAGGAATGGCAAGAACCATAAAAGTGATAGATAGGGGCAGGACCAGAATGACCCAGTAAACAGTATCAACAAAGCTAAGATGTCCAACTACCACTCAGATCAATTTCAAATCAGTAAGACACTGAGAATATATATCTGAGGAATTAACCAATAATAAATAACTGCTGATATACAACCATTACCTTATCTGTCATGAAATGGCACAAATATAATATGACAATTTCTAGATTTACTTAGAAACATAGATAGAAACCTAGATCAAATGTTGTCTTATGAGCATTAATAAAATGCAATATGTATATATTATTGGCCACTGACAAATCATATAAGCATCTTAACCCTGTCAACCATATATAGTTCACTTGGTATCAAAAACAGATTCAAACACTGAATCATCTGTAATACAAATGTAGCCTATAAACAATATAATAGACAGGATATCATTAGGGCTCAACCAGTATGCACCAAAAAGTTATGCTATATATACAAAAAACTTACTTGACTATAATACATATCAAAATAAAGTATGTTATAGTCAAAGGTTAACTCAAAATATTAAGCTAACTTTGAGGTACCCATAACAGGTTGTAACCACTAAATAAACCTGTATTCTGCTGAATTATGTATGAAATCTAATGTCCTGGCACTAAGTATGTTCTTCAAAACCAAATATACATGATATGAAACTCCTATCTGTATATAGGCAAAACCACCATTATGTAAAACTACTTATAAATGCACTGTAATATTAGGCAGAAAAAATTCAAAAAAATCATAGGACCACAGACACAATTATTAAATATTGTTCAACCAGGATTGACTTAATACCAAAATGGTGGTGTTATGCTAAGACCACCAAGTAATTTGTTTAACAAATGTTGTCAAGACTCTAAATTTCAACAAAATGTATAAACGACCCAAAATTATGAGTCGCCAATTATATACATGGCCAGTTTAAATAAGAATAATGTCGGACATTAATCCGTACCCTAATCTTGTTATAATACAATGTGACCCTCACCATCAGCTGGAAACAAATACAACTATGTTTGAAAAACAATTTCCCTAAACGATGATGCACAATCGTGGTCAATAACAATCATCGCTAGATAGAATATCAGTTAGAACATTAAATACATGTACATAATTGCTATAAAGTTGTTAAAAAAAGACAAAACATGTACTTAGAGTCCCAAACACATAGTTAGGTGAAATGTTTCATGAGCCGTATATACTTATGATGTCTTCTGTTGTTTCGAGTCCCAATATTAGGAAAATGAAGAGGTCAGATTAAATAAAACGTCCCAAAATGGAGTCCAGCCCGAACATAATGATTGAAAAATGACAAAAATGTTTTGACAAAACTCGTGAGCCTAAAAAGCACAAAGTTCGGCGGGATCCGGCCAAAAATAGAAAGTCTATACTGCTGTTCCGTTTCCACTAGTCCAGGTTTTAATATATTTAGAAGATAGATGACAGGCAGTCAACAAAATATGCAAACAGGATACAGTGGAAAATGGCGGACCCTTGAATCGAGGCCCAATACTCCCTCACACAACTCTGTATGCAGCTAATCACCACACCCTAAGCTTAGGGCATTAGTTAGATTAATCGACTCATCTTCATTCATAAACCAAATATAAATGACCCCCAGAACTGAACAGTACCTTTAGAGCCGTTCCATCTCAGCGCCGACTGTAATCCATACCGCATACAAGTGCAAGTGGCTCCAAAAATATCCCAATTGGTTTGTTCACAAAAATACACAATAGTTTCAAAAGAAACCTAAACTCTTCATGTCAAAATGACGTTGAACCTGAAAATATGCAGAAGCCTCAAGGCAGGAGTCCTCTCCTACCGACGGTGAAACCATACGCCAACAGCAAGGAAAACCAACTGAAGCAAACACCAAACCCTCGCACGTACGGCTGCACGGCCAACCAACCTTGTATGAAAACACCAAAAGCCAGCAAGATAGTATCACCATTTATTCTGAGGCAACAAAAGGACAAAAAATGCCCTAATTCAAAAAACTCATACTAGTTTCGGCACCAGCCAGTCAACGTCTGTTTAAATCTGTGAACAAACCAATGGCAGTACAAACATTTGCATAGAGCTCTCAAATCAAAGAGAATCAAGAATTCAAGACACCACGCAATTTTTGCAAATTATTGAAGATTGCCAACTAGAACCCCATTGGATAATGTGCACTCTGGATGTTAAATCCCTCTACACTAGTATTCCACATTGGGCAGGGCTTCAGGCTGTTGAATATTGGCTTGTTAAGTCAGAATTATATTCTCCGGGTTTCAATACTCTACTCATTTGTCTCACCGAACATGTCTTAAGTAAAAATGTGTTCTATTTCCAGGGTGATTGCTATTGGCAACTGCAAGGTACGGCCATGGGGGCTTCTTTTGCCCCCATCTATGCAGATCTTTTTATGGCCTACCTTGAGGAATGTCTGATCTACAACCCTTTACACAATTTATATCTTGTGGAAATAGACATATGGAGAAGATATTTAGATGATTGTTGGATGGTGTGGCGTGCAGATGCGAATTATTTACAAGAATTTTTGGAACATCTGAATAACAATATTTGGGGCATTGAATTTTCTATTACATTTCATAGAGATGAAATAACTTTTTTGGATGTTACAGTATATCGTAACACTGACAACACACTTAATACAAAAATTTTTCGGAAATATCCCCAGTTTAACACCTTGTTACATGCACATAGTATGCATCCACGCCACACCATCCGGAATATCCCTAAATCTCAATATCTTAGAATTCGGAGAATTAATTCATGTTTACATGATTATTCTACAGCCAAAACTGATTTATTTAATAGATTTTTGGACCGGGGTTATAGCATTTCTGATATAGAATTAGCTAAGACATATTCTGACAACCAAGATAGAAAGTTATTGTTGGAATACAGGGACAAAAGTCAAAATATCAATAACTCTAAAGTGAGACTAATTACGACACTGGGTAAAAACCATCAGACCGTTAGGCAAGCCGTGAACCAAAATTGGAATATTCTACTAGCAAATGATTTTTTGAGGGGAATATTAGACAAACAATGTTCATTTTCATTCAGGCGTGGTAAAACATTAGGCACCCTATTTTCACATTACAAACACAGAGAAATTGGGGCAGCCAAATATAAACATCTCACCATATTGGGGGACCAATTATTGCGAACATTCAGGTGTGGACATTGTGTTTCTTGTTCTCATGTTAACCAGTTGAAACAATTTACAAGTTCTAACACCAGCAAAGTGTATGACATCAAGGTGTTTGGCAATTGTTCCACTAGCTGGGTCATTTATTTGGCTACATGCCAATGCAAATCTTTCTATGTTGGCAAGACTTCACGTTCATTACGTATTAGAATTGGGGAACATCGTAGCGACATACGGAATCATAAGGCATCTAATGCTTTATACTTACATACAGTTAAACATCCTACTGCCCAGTTTATGTTTACAATTATTGACAAAATTACAGGGAACAGGCAAAACCAGATAGGTTGGCAAGGTATCCTGAGCCATAAGGAGAGATATTGGATTACACATCTAGGAGCCCTTTTCCCTCCAGGTCTTAATGACCATTTATAAACCATTTATATGCTATTTTCATTCTTATTTATATACATTTTTCCCTTTGTAATTCAAGATCACATTATATGCTAATAACATGTTACCATCTGTTTCATGTCAATCTAGTTTATTACTAGAATCACAATTTGTATATAGTAGTATTGTATGGGGATATATACTATTTTCCTCATTCAACAGTGCAATGTTGCTTTAAATTTGATTTGAGAGCTCTATGCAAATGTTTGTACTGCCATTGGTTTGTTCACAGATTTAAACAGACGTTGACTATGTATTTTTGAATGATTTTCACTCACTGATGAAGGCTGGTGCCGAAACTAGTATGAGTTTTTTGAATTAGGGCATTTTTTGTCCTTTTGTTGCCTCAGAATAAATGGTGATACTATCTTGCTGGCTTTTGGTGTTTTTATATTTAGGGTTGCCACCTTTTCAAATACCTAAAATGGGACATTTTTTGTAGAAACTTCAGATTTTTCAGGGCAAAACATACCCATGGCCAGTACTAAGGACAGACCTTTATTTTTTTGTAAAAATAAAAGCTTATTCTTGCAGCATTTGAGTTGCTTATTCTCTTTCTTATAACATGTAGGTGTTTCAGATACAAAATAACTGTTTTATGTAACTATTAAAGAAAACAATCAATATTTTTGTCCTAAAATCTCAGGGCAGTTACCATTTTTTTCATTTTTTTTGCAGGACACAAGTGCCCAAAGAGGGACTGTCCCTCACAAAGTGGGAAAGGTGGTAAGCCTAGTTATTTTAGGAAGAAATTTCAGTTGTTTTGGTTATTCATTAGCTGGGGTAAGATTTAAGTGGGTAAATCAGGGTAAGTTGTTATATGGCTAAGATTACATGTTTTTTGTTTATAGTAAAAGACCAAGTGACAATTTAGGTTATATAAATCAGAAGACTCAGGGTTCAATTCCCAGCTAACTAGTGACTGCTAATCTAAAATGTAAGGGGTTAGATGTTTTGCAGTACACAATAAATTCAAGTAGATGCATTTTATTTTAAGACAGATGTGTCAATAAATGACAGGTAATGTTTTCATGCTTAGTAGTTTGCAAAAGGAAATTAACATGGGTCATGGTAAATATATGGATAGACATACAGAAACCTTCATTCATGTAGAGGGTTGTAACCAACAAAAACTGGAAACTGTTACACCAAAATAATAACAAATATATTATAACCGTATTCATTTTTTTTGTACAGATACACCCATGATTGAATTTTCACAAAAAGAGCTTTTTCTTCTGAAATTATAGCAAACTAGATATGATTGTATTCTAAAGGTTGATTTTATATTTCAGATTTTTCCTGCATAAGCGTAAATCTTTTTAGAGAAAATTTGAATAAAATATGACTAAATAATTAGTTAGTTAATTAATGACTAATTAATGACAAAGGGAGAGAAGTGAACCTAGTTATAGCAAGTTAAAGAAAATAATAAAATACCCTGGAAAGCACATGAGGCAAAAGGTAGCAGGACTACATTGCAGAATTAAATGTGATGCATCATACAAAATTAGATGGCATAAATGGCATTTTTATGCCTAGGGCAAATAAGTGGCAAATCAAACACAAATAAAAGCAAAAAGTCACTTACTGTACTGAGACTGGTAGGAATGCTCACATTTATTCCTTTCAGTCTCAGTACAGCAAGTGGCTTTTGGCTTTTATTGGCATTTTTATGTCTGTTCATCAGGGGGAATGGTCAGTTAAGAAGTATGAGACACTTTTAGTGATTGTAGTTTTATTTATAGTAATACTGATAAAAGAACTAATTTATTTATTAAATCCAATTTAGTAACTTTCTTATCTTAAAAATAATGGCATTACCAGTTGATGCAGAGGGTTAAGGTTATGAGCTGTAGTTCCTCTAGAACACAGTTTGATTCTCTCAGTTCTCATTTGTCTACTGTTTGACCCTGAGCAAGTCACTTAAACAAAACATTATTCCTGGGCTGCCCCTGAAAAGGGATTATGTATCCAGTGAACCTACTTGATTAACAAATGGGCATTATTATTGTTTCTATTAGGGTAAAACAATATTTTATTAAAATTTTGTCTGTAGGAAATGCAGTTATTTTAATGCTCATTATGATATGTTTACATTCACCATTTTATAATATATGCAGTACGTATATATGGTTATCACAATATGCAGAATTTTCACAATATGCACAGCATGTGTATATGGCCAAACAGATTTTGCAGTATAGCATCACAACTTACACTATTCAGGCATCAGCTTGAAAAGTGGTGTGACCTGTTTATTGTGGCATGTGTATTAGAATAAGTCATATTACTATCTGAGGAAACAAGTAGTAAAGATATGCTTAATGAGAGCCAGTATATAAAACCAGGCTTTAATATTTGAGTTATATGGTGCATTAAAAAACAAGAGAAAAGCAGCCAAAATTAAGGCAAATACAATGGTGCCAAAATATCCAAATATTAAAGTAGAACAGAACCACTGTAAACCATGCACAAGTTTGATCCAAATCCATATTTCTTGTTGGTAAAAAACAGTTTTACTATACCAATAAATTTGGAGAATATCAGCAGCAGGATGGCTGCTGAACATGATAATGATGATAACATAGTTATATTTATGAGGCAGCCTGAGGAATGTGACATGCAGTCCCCAAGTTTAACGGCAGGATTTCCTACTCCACAACATATTAATAACCCTTCAGGAAGTGACATTACATTCACAGATATACAAGAGGAAAACCCATGCACCTGTACACCAGTATCTCAAAACCCAGATGAACACTTTCAAGATGATGGCAGAAATTCAGAGGTAAGTGTCCACAGTGTCACCTTTACAAAGGGACACCAGGCACAAATATTTGTCAAAACTACCCCAGGAAACACATAGCAAATGTGTTGTAACATTGTTCAGGCTCAGAGCTCTGCCAAATGGTATCAGCTGACAATGGTCAGAGTCCTCCAGTGCATACATAAGGATTTCCAGCTCTACGTGGAAATGGCACAGAGTATAGACAATGTAACACTTACACTGATGCCTAGTATGGTGGTACACCAAGCATCCATGGCCTCCTTCATTTATACAGTAGCTAAAACTTTACCAGACCCAAGTACTAGTCAATTTTGGAAGGGAAGAGGATAGGGTACTGCCCGGACACATGGGGCATGTCACATGAGACTACAAGTACCTCTAAAAAAAGTACTGTAATGAGTGGGGGGGGGGGGCACAAGCACGACAAATTTCATGCTGGCCATGTCAGCATTCATCTACACTTAGCAGAACTTCTCATTCGAAGTCCCAATCCCATAGTACTGTTAGATCAATTTCTGTTGTACCACTTGCATCAAATAGGTCAAAACATTGGACCAGCACGCCATCCAGCTCTCATGAGAGACCCTCTTCAAAATCACTTGCACCATCACCTAGCCTATCTTTAGATGTGTATAATACTTTTGACTTTGACCTACTGAGATTCAAGTGTGACATTTCTGTTACTTACAATTTGACCTTCACACACGCACACATATGTCAATCTTTAACTAGCAGGGGAATAAATTATTAAATAAAGTAAAAAAAAGTTGGGGGGACCTGGACAATGTTTAACTATATGCATTTCATCACTATAATGGTATTGCTTAAAACCTCATGGAACTGTGGAAAGAAAGCTGTATGCCATAAAATAACACAGCAGTGATAACACTATCAATGCTGTTTGCATTACAATTGTTACAGCTGGCAGTAATCTGCAACTGAAAGGTAGTAATGCACAGATATTCAGGATAATACTAATAAGAAAACTAATGATGCCACTTCACCCACATCATTGCACAAATGATTATTATTTTTGTCTCTGAGGCCACAAATTACTGTGTATGACAAAATGAAATAATCTGATGTGCAGTACCTTAACAGACAACATAGTTCAAAATGAGGAAACATTGCATAATATAACAAATATGATAAGCTTTCATTCAAATGCAAAGTATGAACTCATGGTAAATGTTGAATAACAGTTTTAATGATTACGTATATTAATTGAGGACATTCAGTGTATGCATATTTAGTTATACCATCTCAGTAGAATCTATTGTGCAAAACAGTTAAAAATATGATTATTCCTTATATGATGCCTTACAGCATCACCAAACAGGAGTTACTGAGTACTCTGACATGACTTTTACAAACATTAATATGACTACCTGCTCTGAAATAAGATTATTTAAAGATGAGAATGAATGGCTGATGAACAGTGACAGTAGACCATGCACCACACAGCATTACCCACTGATATCAATGGATCCATGGATCCATCAGTAATACTCTAGCTTTTTTTTTTTTTTTTACAAGAAAGGAAACACTAACCTGAATGTCATAGTCCATAGTTCTGGACTAAACACAGTCATGTACCTGTGCAGCTATATGCAGTGCATAAGCCTACCACGTGGTGTCCCTTACTACAGCTGTTGGCTGGTTACCATTAATCATAGTAGGACTGGAAATGGGAACTGCAGTGACAACATGTGTCATTTTACTACCAGACCAGTGCAAGACCATGTTGTGCAGAATGCAACATGCATTGAACATCCTGAATGCAGTAGCTGGGTCATACTCAAGGACATCCTCCAACTCATCTAAGCACCTAAAATTAATTTTCAAGAAGGAGAGACCCTCTGAATGACAACATGGGTCTGGGCAGGGCCATGTTACAGGTCTCTCCTGCAGCTCCACTTTCACTGGTGTCATGAGCCATGGCTCCAGTGTATATTCAGCACCACTTGAAAGAAAAAAAATAGTGAAAATGGGGAGGGGGGGGTCAAAACAAAGAAAAAGTGGTTTAGTTAGTAGTATAGCTTGGGCAGGGTAAAAGGGGCAACTGCTGAGGCGTAAAGTGTTGGGGAGGGGGTCTGGGTCATCAAGCACCCTGGTCAGTCTTTGGTGCATACCAGCTTTTAAAAGTCGGTATTGCATTTGTGGTCAAACATGAGTGCTGTAGTGGTCTGCCTGTGGTCTAAACTGTAGCAACTACTTACTATATTTGTAGCAAGCAGTTTGCTACAGTTTAAAAGTAAAAAAGATTTGTTTTTTTCTTTTTTTCATACTATAAAACTTGAGTGCTGTAGTGCTCTGTGTGTGGTCTAAACTGTAGCAGCTGCTTACTACATATGTAGCAAGCAGTTTGTTACAGTTTAAAAGTTAAAAAGATTATTTTCTTTGTTTTTATTTTTATTTATTTTTACTATAATCTAAGGAAGAAGGGCATACAAATGGGGCCTGACTGGTTCATGCATTTCAGGAGCCCCAGGTACCTGGTCGCTGACATTTTTTTTTTTTTTTTGCAGAGCTGGGGCAGGTGGGAATGGCATGTATCTGTCTCGTGACCTGGTTGGTATGCCAGTAGAAGGAGTGGACCTTTTTTTTTTTGCTTTTCACTTGAAGAGCTGAGGGGTTGGTGTGCTAGTTAGTGGGACCAGCATAGGGCACATAATGACCCAGCTACACCTCTGGGTTTTGTATTCAGCAATACATTTTACCATGAATAACTACTTAAATAAAAGGAAAAAAAAATACACAAAAATATTTTCCACTTACCAACAAGAAGACTACTGGGCATCCTACAATGCAGAAAGAGGTGGTAGAGTGAGCTAGTGTGCAGGATATGGGAATCATGTGCCCTGCCAGGATGCTGCAGAGACATTGGTAAGGCACCCTCGTATATCACACACACTACCTGGCAATTGATGGAATGGAAGCCCTTCCTATATTGATACCACTCTCCCATTGACCAGATGGGGCCTTAATTGCAACATGGGTGCAATCTCTTGCACTGAGTATCTCAGGGAAATGTGTCACCCCATAAAAGACACACCTAGTTTGGGTTCATTCCTGAAGTGACACTGGGAAAATATATGTACTGATCAACATGTGCCAAGAGTATATCTGGTACCCAGTGTGTCCCCAGCCAGTCTCTGAAAGAACCCCATGGTAAGTATAGTGAGGACTATTGTATCTACAGGGATAGGAAGGCCACACATCCCCCCAGTGGATCCTTACAATTTCTCTGTCCACTCTGAACCTATCAGGTATTCTCCTGGTTGTCAGATTTTCTGCATATATCTCTGCCTTCTTGGCTGGCTGCAAGCTTTTGACTTTGCCAAGACAAGCAGATAGCACAAGGAAATAACAAGAGTAGCAACAAGTGACAGCATCATTGCAGATTGCAAAGGAGATAGAATAGGTGCAACCTCTCCTTTTATAATGAATCTGCAGTGCATGGAAAAGCACAAAACTTTCACTGCGAATTGCAGGTAGGCAGGAGAAGGCTTCATTTGCATTCACAGTTTTACATTATTTCTCATTTACATCTCATTATGACTTAATTTGCTTATGCATATTCATGGCCATCACAAGTTAACATAAATGGCCTCCTTGAATCGTTGCTTTGCTGTGCTTATTATGGACAGTGCGAATAGCATTTCACATTCACATAATGACTATGAATATCACAGACATAACGATCAATGATCATTGAATATGAAAAATAAAAGCATACTGACAGGGTGTTTCACTTAAGAAAACAGTTCCGAAAGATATTATTTTAATGCATATCAGAACAAACTAATGGGCAATTTAAGTCGAAGATGACTGTGTAAGTGTAATGAGAATAGTAGAGAAGGTCATATATATATTATATATATATATATATATATATATATATATATATATTATATATATATATATATATATATAAAAACTAAGAAATGAACTCCGTGACAATAACAGCATTCAAAAAATAGTAAATCACACCAACAACTCTTGTAGCACTTTAGCACTTTCATCTTATTTATTATCAAGACTTCTTCAGAAAGACATGTTTCATAACTATGAGCAACCATTTTCACTTCCTTTAAATACATTAGTTCTAGCAGGCCATTTAAATTAACAACAGTTCCTTTCCAATAGTAAAGTGTGAACAGGCAGGGTGCTGTGAGCATTTTCATTAACATTACAGTCGCAGTTACATAAGGTAAATTGGTCAGACAGTAATAGCCTTGTGGTGCCGTGTGCATACTAATAGGGATTGTGTGCAAAAAGGGATTGTGTGCAAAAAAGGGATTGTGTGCAAAAAGGGATTGTGTGCAAAAGCAAAATAAATAAATAAATTAAAAATATGGGGGAACCGGGAAGGATGAGAGTCATGCTGTGATAATTCTAATACAAGCACGTAACTTATGAGTCCCTGCCTCCAAAGGTAAGTAAAGAAGTGCACGGAGAAAGATGGAGGAGTCAGCTAGAGAGTCCTACTATGTTTGGGTATCAGTGTGTGTGCGTAGAGAAATGTGTGGGTATGCCACCTGATGGGGGAGTGGGAGGAATGCGGTGTGGACTTAAGGGGGGGCTGTTAGGGGGCCACCCATGACAAGGAGTGTGGAGCTGGGGTTTGATGGGTAGGAGAATGTGAATAATAGAGTGTCCCAGAAGACTGTCAGTGCAGATGGCATCACCCCTTTGAATGGCTGCGTGAAAAGTGAGACCGGGGGCGTTGTTGGTGGGGTCACCGGGGGCTAGCCTGGTGACTGGGAGCGTGTGCGTAGGGGGTAGGGGGGAGGCAAAATTCAGAGAGAGAGAGGAAATACATTATATTCACTTGCACAGTTGTAAATCCATAAACACATTAAATCCTCTTGCGCAATTCTTCAAACCCTCTTGCACAATTCTTCAAACCCTATCACATTTCAGTCTCTATACCATTTAAGTGCACATTTAATGTTCAGTGTCTCGTTGAGACCTGGATAGACATCAGCTCTCAGTTCTATCTGCCATTTTAATTCCCAGACTTGCAGGAATGTGTCCATGTCCCCTACAAATTCTGTTATTTTTTTCCAGCACTGTGAATTTGAATCCTGTGAAGTTTGGGCAAATAGCACTGTGTTTAGCCAAGGCATTCAAACTTTCCTGTTTGTGTATTGCTGCAGTGTGTTCTTTAATATGGCTACTCAGCTTTCTGTTCATTTTGCCGACATAGAAATTCCCGCAGTGTTCACAGAAAGCACAGTAGACTACATTTTTTGTGTTGCAGTCACACTGGTCATGCAGACTGACAGTTCTGTTGAAGTGCGGGAAGGTGACGTTGTCTTTTGGTATGTGTACACAGGCGACACACTTGCCACAGTCAGACATTCCAGGTTCTGTCGATACTTCGCTCTGTGGGTATGGGCTTTTATTCCTCTCGAACGCACCACCAAAAGAAGAGGTTCATTTGAAACAGAAGTTTGGGGATGTCCTAAGTAACATTGTCAGACCTTTTTCTCCTTCCAAGATATCCCAATTGTTGGTGAGGACCCCTCTGATTCCAAACATATCTGTGGAAATTGGAAGGGGGAAACTTGACACCCAATCCTTTCTGTTCGGTCCGTTCTGTGCCCTTGCTGTGAATCCCTTTTCCAGGATTGGTGGGTACCTGGAGTGTCTGTGCTGTATTATCTCTTGGAACAGGTTGTCCACTAAATACTCTGGGTATTTTCTTTCTAAGAACAAGTTTCTGAGGTAAAAACCTTCCTTGATGAAAACCTCATCCCTAAAAATGAGTCTGGATAACCAGATGAATTGTCCTTTTACAATATTCTTTTTCATGAAATGGGGATGCTGGCTGCTGAACTCTAGATAGTTATTCCAGAAAGTGGGCTTGCGGTAGATGTTGGAGTCAAACTGTCCACTTTCCGGGTCTATAGTGAGGTGGATATCCAGGAATGGAGTGGTGGTTCTGATATGTCCTACCGTGAGGGTCAGGAAATCCAGACTCTGGAAAAGGGTTTCCAGAAAATTGGTCAGAGAAAGTCTGTCCCCCTTCCAGACAAAAACGACATCATCAGTATAACGCCTGTACATTATGGTGTTGTTGAACCCGGGCAGTGATTCAACCTTATCCATTTCCCAGGCACTGAGGACTACGTTCGCATATGCCGGGGCCATTTTGGTCCCCATGGCTACCCCGTTCTGTTGGTGGTAAATCTTCCCATTGAATTAAAAGAAGTTATTTCTTAATACTGCTTCTGTTAACCTGCATACAGTATTAATCTTAGTCTCGCTTAGGTTGGAGTGCCTGTTCAGGTACTGTCTGTTGAGGGTCAGTCCTTTGGCGTGGGGGATGTTTGTGTAGAGTGCTTCTACATCTAGGGTGACCAGTAAATATTCCCCTCCATCCAGCCTTAGTTTGGAGATGTCATTTAGAAAAGCCCAGGAGTCCTTGGTGTAGTATTTGCTGTTTTCTACAATGGGGTTAAGGATGTGGTCCATGTATTGTGAAATCTTTTCTGTTTTTGTCCTTTGGTTCAATACCATGTGGTGAAAAGGTGGATTTTCAGGGTTCTTGTGAAAAAAATTTTCCAAGGCTGGGTGTCATGACCTGCATGAAGTCTTTTTCATCTTGAGAGATCTCATTCCTGAGGTACAGTTCCTATAGTAGGTTGTCAATTTGCTTAAAGTTTTGTTGTACCTGGTTGATGTTGACCTTTTTGTAGAACTGGTTAAACATGAGGGATGCTTCAAGTATTTGGATATATCTCTCCTGCTCCATCACTACTATCCCGGATCCCTTGTCAGTCTTCATGATTCGTAGGGATTTGTCCTGACTCAGTTCCTTCCAAGCCTGTCTTTCTTCCCTGTTCAGGTTGTGCCACTTTGCCGAGGGCTTATCAGAAAGGAGTTTCCTGATATCCCTTTTGCAGGAACTTGCAAAGAGGCTCAGTGTGTTGGAGAGTGCAGGAGTGTACAGGCTCGTCATGGTAAGGGGTCTGTCATTATCTTCCGAGCTAATTTTAGTTGTAACCATCAATCATCATAATACTTTAATTGAGATGCTTCTTACAATAGGATTGCAAGGTTTGTTGGCTGACCCAAACAATCATATAACTCACCACATTCAAATGAGTACAACTTTTTAACTGCAACTTGATCTACAGTTGTGATCTCAGTGTAATAAACTGAGCAGCACAAATCTCAACTGCCATGACTTAAGCATAGCACTATGTTTTTATCGTAATATGTAGCTTTGATCCTTCTACATTTATTGATTTTCTACATAAACACCTACCTGACCGAATAAGTGGAGTAAACACACACAAAGTTCAGTATCAATACTTTTAAGGAGTTTTCATATAGATACTCTATTATGCTTTTCAAAAACTTATGCTATGATTTATAATGCTCAAACGTTCACAGGTATGCTGAGCAGAGTTTTTCTCAACTTTGTCAATTACCTACCAACCTTGTATCTCTGAAAAATTCCAGTTAGCTGAAAATACAATCGTCTGCAAATGGGGAAAACCTACTTTTATTATTATGTTTTTAATAAATATATTAAAGTGAAAATAATGTCAGCACACTGTTTCCTTGTGAAAAAAAATCTAAGTGCATTTTAGGATGTGTTTACAATCAATATAATTTCAGTCTGAATAGTCATTGGAGGTTAAAGCAATTTCTAGAAGATATTCAATGTGTTCTACCCCACCCCAGCCACTATAGAACTGTGATCTGTAATGCATTCAACAATCTTTAAAATATTATAAAGTTGCTGCCATTTCCCCCACTTAACATCTTTCTTTTGGTGCACTCTGTATGTACATAGGTGAATAATCAAGACAAATACAATTATCTGTTTTCTCTATGTATTCAGCTATCCATGTAAATGACTTGTGATTAACATTTACTTTCAAGAGCCAGTCAAGAGGCCATTCCAAGTAAAACATATCTGTTTCATTTAAAAAAGCACAATCCTGAAATTCTTAATAACAGAACTGTTTTTCACAAATAAAATAATCATTAAGGTGACATCGTCTTAAATATATTCTCAAAATGGTCTGAAACTTTAATATATGCAGATTTTAGTTTGTCACCAATGAACTAAAAATGAATTGGGACTTTCATAAAATCATAATATGTTGTGTTGCACAAATATTCTCAAACAAATGTATTTGGAAATGCAGCAGTCTGTGCTAGTGTCAAACAGTAAAGAACACTTGATGTTTATGACATCACTTTTGATGTCACAAGTGACCACTGTGATGCAGTGCATCTCCAGAACCTTAGACAAGTCAATGAAATCTCAGTAGGTTAGCACATTATTTGTTTTTCATAGCAGGGGCCAACAGATACCTAAATAATACCAAGTGAAACTGATTATAGAAGCTGTAACTATTTCTGTAGTCATGAATAATGCTAAAGTTCTAAAAATACATGGTTATGCTATGGGTATAACTTTAGGAGAAGGAACTTACTCCAAAGTGAAATCTGCATACTCTAAACAACTCAAAGAAGATGTAGCAGTGAAGATAATAGACAGGAAAAAAGCTCCTTCTGATTTTTTGAAGAATTTCTTGCCCAGAGAATTAGAAATCTTGACAGCAGTGAATCACAATAATATTGTGAAGACGTATGAGATATTTGAAAGCTCCAATGGAAAGATTTATATTATTATGGAGCTTGCAGTTCAAGGAAGTTTACTGGAATATATACAGTCCAGAGACGCATTACCAGAAGACATGGCTCGAAAGATGTTTCATCAGTTAACAATGGCCATAAAGTACTGTCATGACATTAACATTGTACACAGAGATCTGAAGTGTGAAAACCTTCTTTTGGATATTAATTACAACATCAAGGTTTCAGATTTTGGTTTTTCAAGAAGGTGTGCTTTTGATGGAGAAGGACATACTTTACTAAGTGAAACATTCTGTGGGTCTATTGCATATGCAGCACCTGAAGTGCTACAAGGAATACCTTATCAACCAAAGATGTATGACATCTGGAGCCTGGGCATTGTTCTGTTCATTATGGTCTGTGGCTGTATGCCATATGATGACTCTAATTTCAGACGGATGCTGCGTGCTCAGAAAGCACGTGTACTAAACTTTCCAAGATCTAAATTTGTCACCACAGAGTGTAAACATTTGATTCTAAAGATTCTTCATCCTGACGTGTTGAAAAGACTGACTATTGAGGAGATCCTCATTCACCCTTGGATGCAGCCTAAAAAACATGAAAATGCAGATGATGGAAAGAAACACGGTGAATGTTCTCAAACAGTGCAACGGCAAAATGAACAACCAAAAGTTGATTCAAGATCTGATACCAGCAATGAATCTAAATCACAGAAAAAAATTGAAAGTAAAACCGAGGCTGCATCAGAATCAATTCATCTCAAACCTGATGCAAAAACTGAATCAAACCTTGACTCATAAGAAAAGTGAAGGAGGTACAGGAGACGCAGTCTTTAATAAAACATTGTGAACGTTACTTATGCCATATACATCACCAATGATTGGAACAGGTGGTTCAAAGAAAAAAGAAAATCAAACTCACAATGCAGATGTTTGCAAGCAATAAATAATGCAATGACAATGTTTACAAATTTAAACAGTGGTACTTGTTAACTACAATAGAAAAACAGATATATATCTGCCTTTCTCTGTATTTCCAGTGATATATGGGATATACAACTAATAAAAATATCAGTCCCCTCAAAAATCAAAATATGGTATAGAGTTTTCATTTTTAATTGCTTTTATTTATAAATATTATTTGATATGTGTGATATTCATCTGATGTAGTTTGCGTGAAAAATAAAAACAGGAACTGACCTGAAGCAAGCTACTTGATTTCTAGACAGAAGTATGTATATGAACTTACAGTAGTTCTGCTATTATGCTGGAAAACTAAATGCACAATGTGGCCTGATAAGGTACTTATTTGATTTTATAGCCTACCTACTATTCATGGACTTTATCAAATAAATGCTAATGAAATTAAATAATCCAGTAAGATCAAACTTTGAAATTGCCATATTTCCTTAGCAGATATATTTCTTTCCAGATTTTCTATGTCCACAAAGTAACAGTTTAACTATTTACTAGTAAATTAAACACTTATTTTAGTTAAGATGCATATATCTTTATAACATTATACATGTGAACTATTATCCAGTTTACAAGTTCCTCTTCTGCCTAAGTAAAAATTTTAACTTTTCTGTTTATTTTGTAAATTATTTCTCATCTATTTAAACTAACTAGGTAAGAACTACTAGGAACAAGTACCTCAATTCAAGGGTGACCCACGCGCTTTTTATCTGATTTACTGAAAAGCAAGTTTGTGATTGCATGTACTAGCGAGGACTGAGGGAACCAAACCTAAGATGTGAAAAAAAGGTTGTTAGCAACTAGGTTCCACTATGGCTTGTTGACTTGCAATTTGGCAAGGAGCCAACTTGCCAAGTACAGCTGGTGAGGAAATCAACTCAATGAAAAATGTACATATAAGCATTTTTGCAGGGGGTGGTAGGCTCTTCCCTTCTCCACCCATAGGGGCAAGCCCCCACACCGTCAAACTTCTATATACCAACTTCTTGGTCACACAATTATGAAAAAGGGAGAAATCTTCTTAAAGAAAACAATCACTGCTGGTGCACACTTAGAAATCACAAGTGCAGTGATTTCCCTAGGAAGCAGCAATTGTGACTAGATAGTCCTCATCACGTTTACTCTTAGAGAGCTGTAGAGCAGCCAACCAGTTAAAAGTCGTAGTCCTTTATGTTATCTTGCCAAAATTCTGCTATCTTCAAATATGAAATTTAGCAGTATGCCAGAAGGATCAATGCATAGTACTAATTAAGTTTGCATATCATGTTACCATTAACAGACTGGAATTATTCTCATAATATTTTTAACTCCATCCAAGTTTTTTTCCCAAAATGCTGACTAACAAAAGCTAAGCTGATTAATTTCAGTCTACCTGACTTGGATCAATATAAAGCCAGACACGAGAACTGGAACACCAGCAACAACCTGGGATATATGAGAACCTCTCATTTTTTTTCATGGGACAAGCAGTTTTGCAACCCATACTAGAAGGAAGAAGGAAAGGTTCTTCATTACAGGAAAACACTTACTCTCAAATGAGGATGGCTATGTCATCTGGCATGAATTTTTACTTCTTTGCTTAAATTTAGATACTGTGGACCAGATTACAAAAAAATGTGCTCTTAGTATAAGTCTGTCCTGATTTTGAAAGGCCTACTCTCACTGTAAGTGACTTACTTCGATGTAAGGCCTATCTATCAACAGGCTTAGTACAGAGACCAGATTCCAAAACACCTACTCTCAGGCTCCTATCAGTGTAATTTGTCACTTACACTGACAGCAAGTCTTTTTGTAAGTTATCTGGCAGTTTAGGGCAAACGACTGAGGGCTGCACTAATTATGAGATTTATTCTATAGTTCTGGGTTTGATCACCACAGCCTCCATTCACATAATGTGCAATTCTTAGCAAGTCACTTAATGAGCAAGTGAGTTTAGTGGGTTTTCCAAATTAACAAATTAACAAATCAATAAAATAAAATAAGAATACACACATTCAAAAGCAGTCATGTCATCTGTAAATCTTTCTGATAAAAGAGGTGAAAGAATTGCTTGGATGTAGGAGAAAGACATTTGGTAATAATTTCACTTAACTTTGCACCTTTTTTTTTTTTTTTTTGCATATTTTCTAAAATGATGTTAATGTTTATAAATCCAAGCCCACAGAAATACTACAGGTTACTTTAATGGTAAATGCTGCTTAGTAAAATGTAATGTGACTTCAAACATAGCAGTTCTAAAATAAGACTGCATGTTGTGTAACTGCTTACGTACCTATCAAATGCGCAAAAAAAACCCAGTGTATATCTCTGACACTGATCAGAAACAAGCGCACTTGAATACAAATCACTACATTAATGGCCTGGGCCATAACTGAAAATGGTCAGCTGTGATCAGTTAATTTACTCACTTAAGAAAAGATTAAATAACAATGCATTTAACAGTAATTTATGTATAAATTTCTGCATATACTGCTTTGGCACAATGTCTAACACCCAGAAAAATAAAAGTGTATATCTGCAATATTTGCGACACAAGGTATAAGTGTGCAGATTTGACTATATCCTACGTGGTTAATATTATTATGGTAATACAGAGTGCTAGCAGAAAGCAAGGTGACCCTACCCTGCTATAAAGTCAGTATATCAAATGGGGCATCTGCTGGACTGTTTAAAACTATTTTTTTTACAGCCAGTGAAACATATCACGTTGAAATAATTTAAACTAATTTAATTTGATCTGGCATTAATAGTAATATTGTATCAAGTCTGGAACTGACTCACTTTAAGCATAGGAATTTCATTTTGATAATTTCATATTAATCTGAATAACAAGCTGATGTGAACATCATGTGTGCAGAAAGAGGTTTTCCAGTTAACTGTAACTATTCTTTCCATCATCATTAGTGCCATAGCAAATGCAAGCTTTCACCATGGCTGTCATTAAAAATATTAAAATTGTGCTATGATGGGCACTAGTTTCCAAAAATACATATAGCTTTTCTGTAACTACTCTCACTAGTCACGATCTGCAGAGTCCAAAACAAATGACTGTTTTTTTTTTTTTATTTCTGTTTAAATGGAAAATAAGTATATATGCATTTACTGTCAGATGACTAAGAACAATTCAAAAAGCTATGCAATGCAACAAGTTCCCCCATCCAAAGTGGACTTAGCATGTTTGCTATACTGGTCAGCAAAGCTTTACTCTGTATTAGTCAATGGGAAGATATCTTCTGATGCACCATATTTTATAACTTTTTATTCACTTACATCAAGTGTTCAAGTATATAAAATCAGACATGCTTCTTAAACTAAGCATCCTTGTAACATTACAAGTTTCCAAGCATATTTAATAAAAACTAGTGGAACTGTACTGTTTGATTTCAAACAATTGAGCAGAATAACAGACCAGAAAAATGTCTTGCAGTCCGTTGTGGTTGCAAGATTCAGAGAAGAATGAGAATGTGAGTATTACATTTTCCCCACTTTTTCCCTCTTTTCTGAGTCTGTGCACTCCTCGAGTTGGTATATATATATATATATATATATATATATATATATATATATATATATATATATACAGACACACACACAAACATGCATGCATGTGTGTATATGGTTTCACTTCAGAATCCTGAAATATCACAATTCTGAACTTCATAATCCGGAACCCAAAATCCTGAATCACAAAATCCTGAAAATATACAGGACACAAAGAATGACAATATTCCAATACAAGGACACAGAGAAACACATACAAGACAAAGGATAGCATTTTTTATCAAGTATTGGCAGAGGGGCAAGCTCCCCTGCACCCCACACCCCCCTGCTAATTAAATATATAAACTCCAAAATTGCACTCCACAGAAAAAAATGGCAAACATACCATCACATGTGTTCATGACTGCCTGCTGTAACCTTAGCAACATTCCCTTTTAACTTGCTATACTACAACATAACTCATGATAGTGTAGTGAAGTGCAGTCTTGGAGTTGATATATCTAAGTAGCAGGGGCTGTGGGGTGCAGAAGAGCTTGCCACCCTGCTTATATCTGGTGGAATGTAATCTGGTTTGTGTTCTCTATAGTCAGTATATGTATCCTGTGTGTTTTCAGTCTTTTGGGATTCAGGATTTTGAGTTTTCAGGATTTTGGGCTTCCAGATTATGAAGTTTTATGAAATTCAGGATTGTGATATTTCGGGATTCTGAAGTGAAACCATCTGTATATCTATGTATATATATATATATATATATATATATATATATATATATATATATATATATATATATATATATATATACCAAAAAATGGAAATCAGTTGTATAGGAATGATAACAGTATATGACTTAGTATTTACACACACACATATATATATATATATATATATATGTGTGTGTGTGTGTGTGTGTGTGTGTGTGTGTGTGTGTGTGTGTGTGGATCTACTTCACTTCATCAAATTAACAGAACACTGAAACTTAAAAGATTGGAATGACATTATTGAACATTTACAAGAACGAGAGTGCACAAGATCGGAATGCAGAAGATCAAACTAGGTATATATTTTGAATGCAGATTGCAGTACAGTGGGGATTGAGAAATCTACCCTTTTCCCCACTGTAGTGTGATCTCAGAGATGGTATATATAATTTACAAGTATGTGTAATTTTTTTATATTTTCGCAGGGCAAGTCCCCTGCACCCCCCCTTCAAATTATATAAACCATCTCTGATACATATATACATATGCAACCACACTATTATAAAAAAAGACTAAATAACTACAAAATATTCACAATTATTGATCCACTAGTCCAAGAACCAAGCCAGACAAATATATTTGAGCACTTTCATTCACATTTAATAGAATTTCTTCTGAAAATACAATACAAAACTACCTATTTCCTATTTAAATATCACTTAACCAATCCGTAAATAACAACCATATGACATCATTTCTTATTGTTGCCATTTTAAAATATATTTGAGGTGCAAGTTGTCATTTAAACCAGGAAATATGTCAGCTGTCAATTTCAGTTGCCACTTTAATTCTTTCATTTCCAATAATCTATTAGTATCGCTGATAAACTTAGATATTTGTTCCGATACTAAAAAAATAAACTAATGCACTAAGCTATCCTATGTTTTCTAAAGCAGTTTTGGTGTCTTTATGTTTAATTGCTCTAATATGTCCTTTTACTCTATTACCTAATGATCTTGTGGTCTTTCCTACATAATAACTCGGGCATGAACCACAAACAGCTAAATAAACAACATTACTACTATTACAAACAAAACAATTATTGATTGTAATTTAAAAATTTAAGTGTTGTATAAACATCTGATTACCTTTATAAATATATCTACAAATACATTTACCACAACAATAAATTCCTTCTTTTATGTGTGAAACTTTTTCTCTTTTTTAAACATTTAGTTTTTTTATAACTAAACTGTGGAGTACTTCCCAATACTTGTTGTACTTCCTTATTACCTTGCACAATACATCAATTATTGTTGATAATTTCTTTAATACTATATATAACACAGCTAATCAGGAGCAGAAAACTATACTTAAACTTAGTCTTTACTTCTTTAACTATTGTTGTAAAGCCGAATCTTAGGACCGGAAAAACATTTTTTATATATTTGGGACTTAACTTCATTTTCTAGACTCTGAATTAACTCTACAGGATAATTCATTTCAACAAATTGCCTTTTCAAATTTTCACACTCAAGTTCAAAAACATTGTCTTTGCTAATAATTCTCGATAGACATATAAATTGCCCTTTTACAATATTCTTTTTCATGAATATAGAGTGTTGACTGGTAAAATCTAAATAATTGTTTCTAAATGTCTTTTTTCTATCAATAGAAGAATAAAATGTTTTATTTGTCCTATCAAGAACCAATTCTAAATCTAACTTTGGACTTTTTTCTGTATTAAAAATGAATGCTTCCAAATCTTCCTTAGTAACTTGCCATATAAATAACATGTCATCAATACATCTTTTATACAATTTGGTTTTCTCAGCCCTTTAATATTGATCAAGGTATCAATTTTCCCAAGCACTACGAACTAAATTAGAATACAGAGGTGCCATTTTGGCACTCATAACAGCTTCTTGTTGTTGATGATACAAAATGTCATTAAATGTAAAAAAAATATTCTCTAATACTGTATCTGTTAAATCACAAAGTATTTTGATTTCCCAGTGTCCACTGAAGAATAATTACTTAAATATAATAATATTAATTCAATGCCTTTGTTATGTAAAATGTTAGCATATAAGGATGTGATGTTTAAGGTTCTAAAAACAGCCATGAATCCTTAACATGAAATTTGGTCTCTTGTGCTATAGTATTCAAAATCTGATCAATATATTCTGCTATTAATTCAGTTTTAGTATGCTTAAGGGAAGCCACTGGCCTGAAGGGCTGATCGTTTTCATTCTTGTGAATTTTGGGAGTCCTGAATAATTCCTCCACATTAGGGTTTTCAACATACATAAATTTGTATTCCTGTAAATTTATAAAAACTTGTTCTAACAGGTCTAATAAGTGCCAATCCATATTCTTGAACCTGAGTAATAATTCAGAATAAGATATACTTTTATCTACTTATT
Source organism: Protopterus annectens (assembly GCF_019279795.1). NCBI lineage: Eukaryota > Metazoa > Chordata > Ceratodontiformes > Protopteridae > Protopterus > Protopterus annectens. Next base: position 965,287,699 of record NC_056747.1, read on the forward strand.
CATCCAATAACATGGGTTCTAGTTTATTAATGTATTCCTGTTGTTCCATAATCACTAAACCATTTCCTATATCTATTGATTTTGTACAATGCATTTCTCTCAGCCACTGTTAAATTTAACCATTTATAATCATGTTTTGTTTTAATAAACTTCTAAAATCTTTATCACAAGCTTCAACAATAGTGTCTTACATTGCATTCAGTGCTGTTTTAAAATTACATTTGTTCTTAAAAACATTAATATCAAACACTTTATCATTCTTAACGTCATTTAAAATATATTTTAAATTCAGTTTCCTAGTAAATAAATTAATGTCTATTAGTAAATCCACAACATTACCTCTGTGCTGGAATAAATTAAAATCCTTTGTTTACAACTTTGATATGATCTGATGAAAGCACAAGATTAGTAAAATTAAAAATGGAACCAAGTTTAGAATTTTATCCCTGATATTGATGAACATTCATTGTCAATTCCTCCCCCGATTCCTTCCATGCCCTCTTCCTGGGCCTCACATCATTTTGTTCATTCCTCTTCCATTTCTTCGGATTGATTTTAACAAATTATTGATGGAACTTTGATTAGTTATACCACTACCTGTAGATGGACTAATAGCACTGTCATCACTGCTAGTTATTTCCACTGGATGCACTATTACCAATCACATGAGTTTGATTGGTATTTGTAGCAATATGATTTAAGGGAGGGAATTCATCAAGAAAAAACAACGATGCATTTGTAACCAAGTCATTACTCTCCCCTCTATTACCAAATGCAGGTTGAGTAAGACCAAAACCATCCTTCAGCACATTAAATGTGTCATATTTGAAATGATTCAGCAATGTAGCGACAGGTCTAGACACTTTCGCTGCAATACAATCCCCTCAAAATTTTATGGAATAAAAACAGATGTTGCTTAACTGTGTTATTTAAGTCTCTGATTTCTCTAGTTAAGTTCTTCATTTTTAAATGGTTAGAATCCATCAACACTTTTAAAACGTGTATACCAGCATACCAGCATTATTGTAAATATTACATAATTTCACATATACGAGATCATTTCTCACTGTCATGTCGGTGTATATAGGGTCTACTTTAGAACACCAAAAAATCAAACAATCGCACGCTCACATGAGCAAAAAATCAGGAATTCGATATTTAGTTTTTTGGATCTCAGTACAGTGAAAATTGAAATATTTGCCCTTTCCTCACTGTAGTGCGATCTCAAAGTAGGAATATATATTTAGTGGGGGTGTGGGGGTGCAGCCCCCCACAATAGCTATTTCGAGTTCCTGATTATTCGCTCATGTGTGTGTTCAATTTTTTGATTTTTTCAGTGTTTTGACATAGACCCTGTATATATACACACGTACATATATATGTATATATATAT
>NC_056747.1:965291591-965334091 GCF_019279795.1 Protopterus annectens
TTGGTATGTACCTCTCAAGACACCTGCAACAACTGGAAAGGCTGCAGAAATACCTCACTAAAAGAATCACGGACCTAAAGCAGATGCCCTATGCTGACTGCCTTAAAAAACTCCAGCTATACTCTGTCACATATCGTCTACTCAGAGGCGACCTCTGCTTAACATACAAGGCCATGTCAGACCCAGAGCTGTTGGACATGCTACACTTAAAGAAATCCCAATCCCTCAGAGCCACATGCTCCAGGAATCTAAATCTTGTCATCAAAATAAACAAAACATGCTGGAGGGATAGGTTCCTGACCCTTAGACTCCCCAGACTCTGGAATAGACTGCCCATACATGTCAAGCAGAGCGCCTTTTTGGCCCTCTTCAAAATGAACCTTGACGATTGGATGGGAGAAAGGAAATTCACCCCGGGAATCACATCAGTCGCCCTGCTAGACAGGGGTCCAGGAAGTAAATAGTGTGGGAAGAAATAGCCAGGGAATTGTTATGGCTAGGCTTGTATAGACCCTAGGGCCGATAGCCTATTACCAATCTATGAACCTATGAACCTATGAAGATTATTTGGATTATTCACCAAACCATTTTTTTTTTTTTTTTTGCCGATTAAAGCGGAAAACAAAAAGTTTCTTGTCGTAATAAGCATCTTTAATTTTATATATATATATATATATATATATATATATATATATATATATATATATAAAAAGTCAAAAACGTATATTGACCCAAAGACAGAAGAAGTTCAACCAAGATCTAGGGCTTCATTATTCATCAATTCATTTCAACAAAGACTGCAATTCAGCAGCACAATAAGGGCATCCAAGAGCAACATACTGGATGCTTCCCCAAGAAAGTGGCTGCAACTACTCCAAGAAAGTCACATAAGTTTATGTATGTATGTATATGTATATATATATATATATATATATATATATATATATATATATATATATATATATATATATATATATATATAAATAAAGAGAGAGAGGCCATTCTAGAGTTGATGCTCAACACATGGCTCAGCAAGTGAAACAGTCAAAAGATCAGGTTTAAGAGTGGTCAGTATTCAAGTCAAGTAGACTTCCTCCTAATAAGGAAAGTGCGCTGGGGTAGAATCAGCAGGGGTGATCTCCAGTGAAACAGCAATCCCACTGCATAAATCACTGGTTGCTACAATGAGCTGCAAGCAGTCATCACAGAAGACTCTAAGGTCCACAGACACAAGGCTGAAAACCTGGAAGGCGACTGGAGAGAAAGTGTAAGAGTTCAAGGAATTACTCAGGGCTTGAGCATATCTGGAAGAAGAGGAAATAGATGGAGTTGAAGAAGAAGAATGGCAGTGCCTGAAAACAGCATGATTGAGAACTACAGAACAGGTATGTAGCTGAGCCAAGTATGGAAATAAGGTACATAAAGAAAGTTGGTAGTAGAATGCAGAGATTCAGGAAGTCATGAAAAAGAAAGAAGGAATGCAAGAAAAGTGGGAGATAGAAAATACAGATGATCCACAGTCCGGACAGACGAAAGGTACCACCACAAGTCACTGGAAAAAGCTCAAAAGGTTTATTTTAACCCCACAAATGAAGTAATCCACGTGTTTTCATCCAAGTAACCCTCAGACTTTATCAGAACAAACACCAGCATACCAATTAGATCTAATATATATACAATAATTCAATTAGAAAACAATTAAACATTTAAAAACACAGTATAAAAACTTAAGTAGGCATACATGACTATAGAAGACAAAAAACATGTTAAAATCCAGACATGTTAAAAAATACTAATAAAATGCAGAGTATAAGTAGATAAGCCTGAGCTAGTAATGGTGAGTTAGTATAAGACTATAGTTGATGAATACAACTCCTAACAGAAAAATTAATAAAAAATGTGACCTGATAAAATAGGTGAGCTTTTTCCAGCGACTTGTAGTGGTACCTTTCGTTTGTCCGGGCTGTGGATCATTTGTTTTTTATTTTCCGGACAGGCTCTTTTTTGTGGTTATAGATAGAAAATACAGACCAGGCTAAGAAGGAAAACTGGCTGGCTAACAAAGAAGCTAAATGAGGAGTTGCAGAGTTGCAATAGCCAAGAAAACAGCATCTGATGCACTCTACCAGCTTCTGGAAAGTAGACGGCACAAAGAAATTCTACCAAGTTTCCAGGCAAAGTCATTAAGATAAAGGCAATAGTCAGACATGCTTCATATGAAATACCAGCAACAACCTGCTCAGCATTTCACAGGAATCAAAGGTGGGTATACTTAAATCAGCTTGTGTCCAGTTGATATATGTAGACAAGTCTCAGTAGCCAACAACTCTGAAGAAAATGATTACTAGAAATGTAACCAACACAGATTTTAATGCAAGAAGAAACCCCCAGGATACCACTAACACTAACACAGGAATTCCAAAGCAGTCTAACAACTTTCAATGAGTCCAGATGGCTACACGTTTTCACACTTCAGGCAACTAACTGCAGATAGACAGAGACACAATATTTAATGATTCAGATCTTAAATAAGTGCAAAGAAAAGTATACTTAAATCAGCTTGTGTCCAGTTGATATATGCAGACAAGTCTCAGTAGCCAACGACTTCGATGAAAATGATTACTAGATATGTAACTAACATGTGTAATGCATTAGTACATACTTATCAACCTGTCCATTTGCTTGGGAATAGTACTTAACTTACAGAAACGGTTCCATATTATCTCCCTATAAAACTATGTCCACGACTTTCATAATTAACGATTCCCCAATTCCTCATACTTTTCCTATTCAGTAAAGTTCCTCAGACCATGGCCTTGTCTAGGTTTCATAATCAGCTCAGTACATCTGGAGTACAGTATGATAAGATGTATGGTTTTTGGTCTTGCACAGCACCAGTACTGAGCTTTTGATCCTCATAAATACAAGTTACTACAATGCAAATGAAAGCAAGCATCATGACGCCATTATCTGGAGATCTTAGAAAACATTTTCTTCCATATATCACCATTTACTCACATATAAAATATTTAGCTAGGTTTGTGATCATGCTAGTATGATATCATTGTCAAATTATGTATTTAATTGTGCTTTTGAAGTTCAAATTTCAGACAAACCATTTTCTTTCTTTCACTCTACTTGCCTACGTGTAATACAAGCCTCTGCCCTTTGTTCCAATCTCTTTTATCATACATGTAAACGTCCATGATTGAGATGATCAATCTCTCCCTGCTATACTCTATAACAATAATCCATTCCATTTTAGATCCAAGAAAGACTCAGAGATCATTGCTAAATGTAATTAATCTTAATACTGTAACCACCTGGTTTGCTCAGAAAAGACTTACAAATTAAAGTAAAATAAAGGTCCTGATATTGGGTTCTGAGGCTGAATACAAACAACCCAATAAAATGACATATTCCAAATTCACCAGATAGCTCACACATTAAAAGAATTCAACACTGTAGACTCTTTGACCTGTGACTGAACCTACATCTAAGTTCTACACACCATTTATCACTGTCAAATCTAAGATAAGTTACCATCTAAAGGCAGCTTATAATGTTGCTCAGATTTTCACACCTGAAGGCAGAGTAACCTGAGTAAGAGGGTAATCATACCTGAGGTTGAGTGTGCTCTTCAGACCACTGCCGCTGTACCTGTCACTGACTACAGATGTTCACGTTAATTACCAGAGAGGGTATGTTGACTGAATAATCATCATGTACCTTTATATGAAGGTCTCCATAACAACTTACTTACCTATGCTTTTTATATGAAGGTCTCCATAACAACTTACCTACCTATGCTTTTTATATGAAGGTTTCCATAAGAACTTACCTACCTATGCTTTTTATATGGTCTCCATAACAACTTACCTACCTATGCTTTTTATATGAAGGTCTCCTTAACAACTTACCTACCTATGCTTTTTATATGAAAGTCTCCATAACAACTTACCTACCTATGCTTTTTATATGAAGGCCTCCATAACAACTTACCTACCTATGCTTTTTATATGAAGGTCTCCATAACAACTTACCTACCTATGCTTTTTATATGAAGGCCTCAATAATAACTTACCTACCTATGCTTTTTATATGAAGGTCTCCATAACAACTTACCTACCTATGCTTTTTATATGAAGGCCTCCATAACAACTTACCTACCTATGCTTTTTATATGAAGGTCTCCATAACAACTTACCTACCTATGCTTTTTATATGAAGGTCTCCATAATAACTTACCTACCTATGCTTTTTATATGAAGGTCTCCATAACAACTTACCTACCTATGCTTTTTATATGAAGGTCTCCATAACAACATACCTACCTATGCTTTTATATGAAGGTCTCCATAATAACTTACCTACCTATGCTTTTTATATGAAGGTCTCCATAACAACTTACCTACCTATGCGTTTTATATGAAGGTCTCCATAACAACTTACCTACCTATGCTTTTTATATGAAGGTCTCCATAATAACTTACCTACCTATGCTTTTATATGGTCTCCATAACAACTTACCTACCTATGCTTTTTATATGAAGGTCTCCATAATAACTTACCTACCTATGCTTTTTATATGGTCTCCATAACAACTTACCTACCTATGCTTTTTATATGAAGGTCTCCATAATAACTTACCTACCTATGCTTTTTATATGGTCTCCATAACAACTTACCTACCTATGCTTTTTATATGAAGGTCTCCATAATAACTTACCTACCTATGCTTTTTATATGAAGGTCTCCATTACAACTTACCTACCTATGCTTTTTATATGAAGGTCTCCATAACAACTTACCTACCTATGCTTTTTATATGAAAGTCTCCATAACAACTTACCTACCTATGCTTTTTATATGAAGGTCTCCATAATAACTTACCTACCTATGCTTTTTATATGGTCTCCATAACAACTTACCTACCTATGCTTTTTATATGAAGGTCTCCATAATAACTTACCTACCTATGCTTTTTATATGAAGGCCTGCATAACAACTTACCTACCTATGCTTTTTATATGGTCTCCATAACAACTTACCTACCTATGCTTTTTATATGAAGGTCTCCATAATAACTTACCTACCTATGCTTTTTATATGAAGGCCTGCATAACAACTTACCTACCTATGCTTTTTATATGAAGGTCTCCATAATAACTTACCTACCTATGCTTTTTATATGAAGGTCTCCATAATAACCTACCTACCTATGCTTTTTATATGAAGGCCTGCATAACAACTTACCTACCTATGCTTTTTATATGAAGGTCTCCATAATAACTTACCTACCTATGCTTTTTATATGAAGGTCTCCATAATAACTTACCTACCTATGCTTTTTATATGAAGGTCTCCATAACAACTTACCTACCTATGCTTTTTATATGAAGGTCTCCATAATAACTGACCTGCCTATGCTTTTTATATGGTCTCCATAACAACTTACCTACCTATGCTTTTTATATGAAGGTCTCCATAATAACTTACCTACCTATGCTTTTTATATGAAGGTCTCCATAACAACTTACCTACCTATGCTTTTTATATGAAGGTCTCCATAACAACTTACCTACCTATGCTTTTCATATGAAAGTCTCCATAACAATTTACCTACCTATGCTTTTTATATGAAGGTCTCCATAGTAACTTACCTACCTATGCTTTTTATATGGTCTCCATAACAACTTACCTACCTATGCTTTTTATATTAAGGTCTCCATAATAACTTACCTACCTATGCTTTTTATATGAAGATCTCCATAATAACTTACCTACCTATGCTTTTTATATGAAGGCCTGCATAACAACTTACCTACCTATGCTTTTTATATGAAGGTCTCCATAATAACTTACCTACCTATGCTTTTTATATGAAGGTCTCCATAATAACTTACCTACCTATGCTTTTTATATGAAGGTCTCCATAACAACTTACCTACCTATGCTTTTTATATGAAGGTCTCCATAACAACTTACCTACCTATGCTTTTTATATGAAGGTCTCCATAACAACTTACCTACCTATGCTTTTTATATGAAGGTCTCCATAACAACTTACCTACCAATGCTTTTTATATGAAGGTCACCATAACAACTTACCTGTTCACTGTCTTAAAGTCCTACAACCTACACAAATGTTATGCTCTGTTTTTGATTTACTACCTCCATCTTTCCTTGGACCAGCCTTATACTGCTGAGACGGCCTTCACTGACCACACAACACAGTGTGGCTCACTTTGTTTCCCCACACTTGGACAGTTTATGCTGTAACCTAAACCTAATCTAATGTCTTTCATTTTTCTAGGTAAATCTTTCCCTACCAACAAAGCATCATATTTTGTTATGGACAAATCTTGACATAATCTGCACAAACTATGTAGTTATGTATTTATTTAGCTATTTTGCTGACCAGGTGGTGGGCTTATCCATAGGGGACAATTTTCAGTCACAATCCAGATTGTAGAATGTAATGAACAAAGCTAGACATAGACATTAAGTACATTCAAAATTGAATTCCAATATAGATCTAAAAACTAAAGTTAGGGTTAGAGAAAGGTCTGTAAAAGCATTCAACACAACTATTTTCAAAAGCAACAAATGAACAACTGCTCAACAAGATATTATTGTAATTTAGTGACCAAAGGAGCTGACTCTATTTATATATAATATGGCTGGTTACTACAGTTGTTACTTGTATTTCTGCTGCATATTCTATACAAGTGCAATATATATATATATATATATATATATATATATATATATATATATATATATATATATATATATATATATATATATATATATATATATATATATATATATATATATATATATATATATTTATATAGTTCTAGTTGCTGCTACAAAGTATCAGTTTTGCATCAATGCTCTTACTTAGTTACCAAATGAATGAGTAAATGAATATATCTAATCACTACAAAAATGATACTGTAACCTGATTATGTCACACACAATTCCTAAACAATGTCAGTGTCACAGTAATATAGGACAAGACAGAGGCAGGCACTGTAGTACCAAGCTGATGTAGTACTTTGACAACATGGGAGCAGACTACCAATACAGATGTCTTGCTTAAAACAGTCCTCAACATGAGAGATCCATGCAGAAAATAAATCTTTTACCTCTGAGATGTGATGTTTGAGAAGTTGATTATAATCTGTTTAGGAGTTATTGACACAGACAAAAATGGTGTGTGCAAAAAGTTTTGACATTTTGTTTGTATATTTCTGAATTTAGTTGTTGTGTCTTTCAGCTTTTCCCAGTTAGGGGTCGCCACAGCGGAACTTCGGTCCGCTAATGATTGGTAGTTGATTTTTATGTGCCGAGTTACCAGCCCTGACGCACAACCTTCAACGAAGGTACGCCCATTCACGCATGTCTCCATGCAGAAGACGCTCTAGCTGAGAATCGAACTGGATAGCGTCTTACTGTGAGGCGACAACGCTACCGCAGCACCACCACCACGGATCCTGATTTTAGTATTCATCAGTAAACATTTGAGGATGATTGCCTGAAATGTAATTCAGTGAACACAGTTCTAACAAATGCTACATTTCCTTGCAAACTCTAATGTGTCTAGGTATTACAATGTTACTACATTCTGGCACCTCAATAATGACTTAGTCTACTTAGGACAAATAATGCAAGAATCTTCAAAAAGAAAGATGGAGGTGGGTGACAGCCTATAATGCAGAAGTGATCCTATTGAAAATCTACAGTTATGAGTGTAATCACACAACTGTATTATTTTTGTCAGAGGATTCATTGATGTAGTATGATTCTGTATTACTATAAGTATTGGTATCATTCCCCCAATCAGCATACTGGTGCACACTCATGCACACTTTTATGCATTACTAGTTTACTTCACCCACTATTTTTGTATGTTTTTCTACTAGTTTTCATTAAATAAACCTGTTTAGGGGCTGTAAACATGAAAACTGTCATGACATTTTTTTCTGAGCTGTAAATAAAATATTTATTTTCTGAAATAATTTTTTCTGAGCTATACATAACTTACTTTTTATACACACTAATGCATATATATTATTAGATAGATATATATTTATATTTATAGTGTTATAGTTAGATAACGTTTATGGTTATATAGCTATGTGTTTTTTTCTTCTATCAATCTAAACTCTTTTTGCTTATCTACCTATGTAAATGATTTTAGTTCTTGTCACATACCTGATGAAGGCTTTATTGTATTAGTTACCCGAAAGTGATTTTTAGTTAAAAGTCGGTCTTTTTATGTGTATATTATGCTTTTCTTAATACCTGATTTGGGAATGTGGGCTTGAAATGGATAGGTAGTGTTTTCCTTAACTAAGATTTGTTTGACCTAATCTGTAGTAATGTGTAGAGGTGGTTAGTACTTGTTGTTCTAAAATGCATTTTTTGAGGCTCTATTTATTTTGATTGCCTGAAATAGGCTGGTTTAAAATTAAGCAATACATATATTTTCCACACCTACTTCTAAGTATATATAAAAGCTGATAAGTTTAACATTATAAAATATTTCTGATTTTTGTTACTGAGGATTGCTTGTTTGTGACGGATAAAGGCTTGTTGCTTTGGAACACTACCTGGATTTCATGATTCTTGGGAATTATTGTGACTGAGCTCATCAACTTAGTTTTAAGACCACTAGTGTCTCTGTTTTTCACTTATCCTTGGGAAGACTACTGAAAGAATGCCATCATAGGGAGGAGGAGATCATAATCATAGGAGGTCATGAAGACAGTGGTGATAAACTCTGCCATGCTTCTTGACTGAAGGTTCAGCCTGTGGTGATTGAAAGATTTGTGTTCTTTTGTCCATGTGGCTACCCTCAGGTGTTCTGAGCTGATATATTCCTATAGAATGCTATTATGGTTGCAGTTGCTCTGGTAGAAAGGTCTTGAACCATTCCCTCTACCTTCTCACTGGATTCATAAAAAATCTGATGCAGTTTAATAGTCATTTGGATGTTGTCTGCATGGAGACAGGACTGTCTTTTCTGCCTTACAAGACGGAGATGAATAACTGCTTTGACTGCCTAAATGTTTTGGTTCTTGCCAAATAATATATGATCTGTCTGTAAACATCTAGCTGGTACAAGATCATTAGGATAGCAGGCATTCTGTAGAATAGTTTGTTAAGTTTTTTTTATATATTTGTTATTCGGGTAAACCCACTAGGAATACATAACATGGAATCAGGTCAGAGCTCAGATCCATACTGTAGGCAAATGGAGGTGGAAGGAGTTAAACCCTCTATCCTTGATCACAGGAAGCATCTCTTTAGCAGCTCAGTGCCTTAATCCTCTGCAGTAACTGGCAGTGAGTTCAGATGCCACTTTTGCATGAAGGAAGGGTTAATTCTAAGGCTGAGCTTGTTTCTATAGCGCATCATTGCACACCAGAGCTTGAAGCTCAGAGGTTCTGTTAGTTGATGTAAATGACCACCAAAGGTAAAGTTTCCCAGAATAAAGCTTAACTGACATCAAGGAGTTTGACTAAAGGGGGAAACATTAGATTTTCTAGGAAAAAATTAAGGCCATAAATGGGTGGGACTACTCTTCTAGGTGGCCTAACATTTAAAAACCCCTTAAGGAACAGCCAATGAATGGAATGAAGAGTATCCACGGGAATACAAGCTGTAAAAGCAGGTAAATGTATCATTACTGAAGTATAAGAGATGCCATGGCCTAGCTTTATTAAAGCATGGGAATGGCCCTAGCAGAAAAGCTCTGCTACATTTGCCTCTGATCTATAGCCCTAGGCAAAGTAATGGCCCAGGTTTGCCCATGATGAAAATCCCTTCTATTTAGCCATATATCATTAACTGATATTGATACTGGGTCTTTTCACTTTCTGCAACATGTGCAATACTTCCTCTGAGAAACTGTCTGTGAAGGGGGAAATCTGCAGTCATTCATACTGCTAGGTTCCAATTCTTTAGGTTGGGATGTACCAGTGATTGCTTGCTCCTTGCAGACAGCGCAGTGGTGCTGCAATAGGGTTTTTTCTGGGTACTCTGGTTTCCTTCCACGTTACAAAGACGTGTGTGGAGCGTTTCTCCCTGGGCCTCTGCTGAAAATTGGCTTTGTTCCAAGTCAGACTTTTCCTGTAAACAAATATTAAATAAATAAATAAAAATAAATGCTTCCTTGCCTGAGTATCTGGAGAAAAACCTCACTAGTAAGTTTTGTTTGGTGGAAGCAAACAACCATTCATCTGACTTTCTCCACTATCTAATTAGATCCTGGAAGAAAGCAGGATTCAACATCCATTCATAGTTACTCAACTGTGATCTGATTAACTGATCTCCTACAGTGATCATGTCTGAAGAGATATAAGTAGCTGAAGGTAAAGCTCCAGGTGACCCTAATCTTTGTTGGCCTGCATAGTTGGTAAACGTGGGTTTCTCATTGTTTGCTTATGTACAACATGATTGTGATGTACTATGTAATCACCTTCAAAGTTCTCAGCTTCCAGAATATGCTAATAAATCTATAATGCTTTGATAAGGGCCATCATTTCCATCTAGTTGACATATTTTTGATCACAGATAGGGTCTAGGTGACTTGTACTTTAAAATGGCCTGGGCAGACCTCCCAGGCCAGATTCAAGTTATCTATAATCAAAGTCTGTGTTCTACCAGTGATTAAAAATGGCATTGATTAGTTTTTCTGTATCTGCTGGGATCAAGATCTGAATTCCTGTATGATATAGGAATTGAAGTAATTTTGATTAGCTGCTGCCCATGATGCACAGTTTTTTTAGGTTCCACTAGAGTTTCCTTATGCACACTTTGGCTAAGGAAATGATGAAGAAAGATGCTGACATATAGGAAAAAGTTCTGAGGAGCATTTGAGTTGATATTGTGTTTTTGTGGTTGAGGTTCCAGAATAACATTACTCTGTAGAAGTAAAAGTTTACTCTGTGTCTAAAATGGCTCCAAGAAAATATTGGTCTTTTTTGATATGAGGCTAGATTTTGGTATAATTAGGGAAAATGTCAAGTTAGTGAGACAAATGATAGTGTATTGCATGGTTCTTTTCATTTACTCCTTGAAATTTGCTTGGATGAGGCAGTCATCCAGACAAAGGTAGATGTGGATCCCTCAGGACTAGAAGGGGGTCACATACTGGTGCAAAACATCTGGTAAATACTCTAGGTGACATGGACAGTCCAAAAGGCAAATAATTGAGCTAGGAGTCCTGCTGCTCCTCTATAAACATCAGGAATTCCCTGCATTCCTGTTGGATGTGTTTATATAAGCATATATCCTTTAGGTCTTGGGTCATGAAGAATTCTTGAAGGTAAAGCAGAGGGAGCAGTACATGGAGAGTTAACATAATGAATTTGAGAATATCTAGGTTTTAATTCAACCTGGAAAAGTCTATGTAGTTCCTTCAAGGACATCCTCTCTTTGGAACCAGAAACAGCCTGGAATAAAATCCTTTTCTCTTTTCCTGCTGGAAATGGGCTCTATGGTGCCTATTTGAAGGATGTGAGCTAAAACCTGCTGTGGTAGTTTTTCCTGGTCTGGGCGGGGGGCTAAGTGGGAAAGCTCCCCACTTGTGAAGTGGGATGCAGTGGGAGGAGGTGGTGAGTGATATGAGGGAGAGGTGGGGGTGGAAGACTCAGTACTGCTAACCTTTATCTTGAGAAGTATTTTCCTCCTCCTCTCTGTCTACTTCTGTTTTTGCCTGTGCCAGTGCCCTGACTCAGAGCTGTAGCAAGATTAGTTTGCATACTGGGCAATGCTCTCATTTGGTACCCCTTCAATTTGAAGTAGTGAACCAAAAAAATAAATGAAAGACCCACTTGAAAAAAAAAAGTTATGTATTTGAAAAATAGCTGTTTGCTTTATCATGCCTTTGCTAAACAGTAGTAAACACACAAACATTGACTGACTGTCATTTAAACAGCCACATGCTTAGATTTACTGCTTGCAGGGATGAATCGACACCTCTTCTGCAGTGCCAATGATGCTCCCTAATAGCTGGCACCTAGGGCAGCTTCCTTCTTTGCCCCACCCTTCCTATGGCTTTATCCAGATCTGCTTCCACTTGGTGGCTCTTTCTGTCTAATAGAGCCACCTTGGACTGTTTACATAGAAGGGTCATTGATTATTAGGATAGTTCCTACTATACCTGGAGATAAGCAGATGAAATAACTGTTTAACAGACTTCATGGTCTTATCCTTATTGTCTTACTTTTCAAAAAAAAAATCCTCAGAATAAGGATCAAAGAGTAAGTTCTTGTCCAAGCATGCATTAAGTAACTGCCCCTTTGGCTTACTATGGTAAAGCCTGAATTCTAAGCCATGCATGCCTTACAGTTATCATACCTGCAACTGTAGAACTCCTATGGGCATCTATGACATCATACCCACATTTGATTCAATGCTTACCTGCCTTAAAGGCTATTTGATTAAGCCTTATAATTCTGTCTTTCATGCCTTCTTCTTGTATCTCAGGATACATGTACTCAATCTGCTACTGCTAAAGAATGTACCTTTGATACTTTATAATGTGGGTCTGTCAGTTGATTGCTGTAAAGGCCAGGGTATCTAAAACACATAACTATTTGCCAGATCTGTCCAGGATCCATCTCTCCTTTTCATGGGGTTAAGGAGCATCCTGAGCCCTGGAAAGAGCTTAGAGCTCCTGACAACATCTGTGTGGTAACCATTTGAAATGTAGGGGCCTGGTAGAGTGAGTCCCAAAACATAGAGAACGAATAGCTGAAAAATGGACTTCTTACATACACAAAGTCCAAGGTCGTTGTTTCCTAGCAGATTCCCTTTTCTTCAATGTATGGTGACCTTGAAGTTGGTATATACAAGTTCAGAGGGTGTGGGGGCCTTGCTCCACTGCAAAAGAGAAGTCTAAAGGAGAAGAGCAATGTTTGAGAATCATTCTTCCCCTGCACTTTTGACTTTTTTTTTTCTGTCGGTCAGCCCTCAGCATTATAATTATCATTATTTCAAAAGGGAGCCCATATAAATGAAATCTCTCACTTCCATGCTGTTTTGTAGTGGATTATACATTTTTATCAGTCAGTCAGTCATTTTATATAATGGATTAGCACTATCTCTCATATACTCTAACGTGCATGCATATGTTTTGCATTATGCTAAAGCAGTTTTAATGGCAAGAAAATAATAAAATATGCAAAAAGAGGAGCTTACATAGTAGGTGATGAGCGGGGTGGGGAGATGGGGGTGGACTTCAACATGAAAATATGCTAAGTTTTTACCTTTGCTTGAATGAAATGAAGGGTGAGAGAAATGTTAGCAAGAGTACCCTAGAGAAGGCAAAAGAACCATTATAGGTAGGTTAAACTGTCTACTGTAACTGTAGTGGCACAGCACAACAGAATTCCAATGAGCAGTGCAAAAGGAATGAACTGAAATGATGCAGATACCATTTGTCTTTAATGTAACTTTATTTATTTGTTAAGATGGTAATTAAACTGGTCCACAGACCCTTTTCAGTCATAACCCAGGTCCCAAAAGAATGGGTAAATATGATATAAATGCACAGTTTAAAGGTGCAAATATATATATATATGTATATATATATAGAGAGAGAGAGAGAGATACGTATGAAAGAGGATATATACTGTAGATGCAGTGGTGACTTGATGGGTGCATCAAAATAAAAAAAAATGTGTGTGTGTGTGTGTGTGTGTATATATATATATATATATATATACACGTGTGTGTGAATATATATATATATATATATATATATATATATATATATATATATATATATATCTACATATATAAATATACACTCACACACAATCTTGCATACTGTTTCTGTTAAATTTTCTTTGGTATTCCCTGTTATCATTCTGCAACATCGATGTGGTCATTGAAAATGGGAATTATAGCAGTGCCCTCCCGGTTATTAAATCGAAATAAATAAAGTAAATCCTAACTAAGTGTGAGGACTGCATTTCCCAGCATGCCGTGTAAACGACCAAACGCACGTAAACAATTGAAGTCTTGAGACTGGGACCAGTACTAGTTGAATGGGTTGATATGGCAGATTCTGGGCAGGCCTCTCAGCCCCGATTGCTGCAGTCGCAACCCAGCGGAATAGTGCCCAGCTCTGGTAGTACGACCGGCAGCAGTACAACTAGTGGTACTGGAAGTGGAAGCAGTGATCCTGCCAGGCCTGGTCTTAGCCAGCAGCAGCGTGCCAGTCAGCGGAAGTTGCAAGCTCGAGCTTTCCCCCGAGCCAAAAAACTCGAGAAGCTTGGAGTGTTTTCTGCATGCAAGGTAAACAGTTACAAGTATGTGGGAAGAATGTAACTGCAGTGAGTCAGGAGATAAACAATAAAAATATCTGCATCTCTCTCGTGTGTATCTGAACCAGGTAGCCAGCTTGCTGTCAACAGGGATCTGCACATTGTTAAACGCACATAACAGAGCATCTTTGCTATTTTATTATTTGTGCATATGTCCATTTGGAAGTCAGTGCTGCAGTGTACACCGTAGCCACATAGGTAACTGAGCAGGTGTTCTGAAATCTCATTTCACGTGACCACACAAACTTAAACTCATGCAGTAGTTTAATTCTTGATGCAGAATGATGCGTTCTGGAAACGGAACAAAAAGAAAGATGATCTGTATGGAATACTGATTGGTAATCTTCGGTTTGAATTTCTTGCTTTTTGAAGCCCAGGGTTGATGTTGGGAGTAGAATTTATAACATTGCATGCGTGCTTTACTACAAATCGTGTTTGTGCACAGCTAACAGTTTTTTTCCCTTTATATTTTTGGGGGTGGAGTAAGGTTACATGTATAAAATCAATTTATGTATGGAATTTATTAGATGCTGTAGAACAAGCAGCACTTCTAAAGAGAGGTGGCCCAATTTCCACGTATACATTCCTGTTCCTGCCTTCGCGTAACCATGGAAGCTGCATTTTACCATATTTCCACTTAGGGCTTTATTTTTAAGTATATACCGGAACAAAAATTTGTAGAAGTCCTCTGATATGCAGAGTTGAAAATTACACTATACCTGTTAAATGCCACTTGATGCAAACCTCTTTGAGCATGTTCCTTACCTCTTCAGTCTGCAAGACCAAGACACTACATATTTTGTGCTGTTACTGTAATGCATCTGATGGTCAGATATATTGATCTAGATGTTACCTGATTGACCATTGTGTTGGGTTAAATAGTGGTGTCATTCAACTCCATTCAGTAGTCAGTATGACTCATGACAACCAGCAAGCCTTAAAGTTAAATTACTGTGCATTCTGTCTTCCTGTGCTCAACTTTCAGTCTTACACTCTTGGATGAAGTTGGAGGCAGCACATTTCAGATCACGAATTTATAGCTTTACTTACAGCACTATTAAAATTGACTTTGTAAAAGGAGAAAAATAAGAAGTAAGACACTTTTGATAAGTTGTGTACACATCAGTGACATTTCTCATACTGATACAGTGAAGTTTTGTATGGGTGATGGGTGGCATTGTGACCCGTCATCAGTTATACTTGATTGAGACAGTTCAGTCTATTATCTGCATTCTAAACAATATTAAGATAAAACTAATCCAAATAGACTTGCCCTTGGTGGAAGGTAACTGGAGTAACTGAAACCACAGCAAAATAAAATAAAATCTTCTCATTTAATGTACAAAGGTGAGTGCTTTTGCAGTGACAACCACTGCTTCATCAGACATTTCTTACAAGTTGCAACCACACATAAGTACTCGGTTTAAAATTCAAAGTAACCAGTCATACTAATTTATCAATTAATTAACTTAAATTACTTTTAAAATGTTCAAAACGGTAGTTAGTGCTGGTGTCGAACGGCCTTAACAAAACACTTCACTGGTAAACACCAACAGATAAATATAGTGGAAGAAGACCTTCCACAGAGTAACTCCAACAACCAGGCTTCCAAAAATTCCAAGTAGAAAACACCACGCTAATACTAGCAATGTGGAGCAGTAAATCCTTTAATCACAGTGAGCGCTTTCGCCATGCGGCTTCTGGTATAACAGTCTGAAGAAGCCGCATGGTGAAAGCGCTCACTGTGATTAAAGGATTTACTGCTCCACATTGCTAGTATTAGCGTGGTGTTTTCTACTTGGAATTTTTGGAAGCCTGGTTGTTGGAGTTACTCTGTGGATGGTCTTCCACTATATTTATCTGTTGGTGTTTACCAGTGAAGTGTTTTGTTAAGGCCGTTCGACACCAGCACTAACTACCGTTTTGATTATTTTCTACTTTTTCTGCTGGTGCAACATCCCATGCTCAGGGGTCATATTTGACTTTTTTACTTTTAAAATGTGTTTTTAAAGCAACAGTGCATCAATGCAACTCAGTATGCTATACTCTAAACGATATAGATAGCAAAGCTAATGTGCATGGGGCTGTTTTAATTTCCTTGATTTGAGGGCTGGTTTCAAGAGTACGTTATCATTAAGACCTAGTCCCATATGTGCCCCCAATCTCAGGATCCACTTTAGTTCCATATTTTCTGTTGAATTAACCAAATCTCCCAATCTAGTGCTAATGTTCTGCACTTGCAATATTTGGAACAGGAAAATATGATCTTCACCATTAGCCAAAGTATGTTTGGTTAAGGCACTATAATCCTGCCTTCTCCTTGTACAGTATACATGATCTCTAATTCTTTCCCTAAGGTGGCGGTGGTTGGAAGTGGTGCTTGAGAATAACATTTTTATGTTTAAAGAGATATGTTATAGATGACGTTCGGGAGTTGCAATGGGCACGAGTTGTGCCAATACGTATACAAACCTGGTAATGATAGGATGGGAGTATGAGCATATGCTAATGAACCCACGGATAGCCTTTTACAGATGATTTGTGGATGATCTTTTTGTCCTTTGGAAAGGAACTGAGGAACAACTAGTCATTTCACCTTTCCCTTAATACCACCAGTGTCTTCCTGAAATTCACTATGAACTATTCTTATACTAGTATAGACTTCTTAGATGTCACCGTACACAGGGAACACACTAATTGGCTAACTAAATTGCACAGGAAGCAATGCTACCATCCCGCTTTTTTACATAGGGACAGTATGCATAATCCAAGCATTTTTTATAATATCATAAAAGGACAAGCAATGAGAGTATCTTGTCTATATTATATCATGGATGTAAACAAATTTCAAGATATTATATACCAGAATTGGCACATGCTATTGGTGGATGAGGAGACTACAAACATAGTAGGTAAATACTCACAATTTGTATTCAAAATTAAAAAGAACTTGAAACAGCAATTATGTTACCCAAGAATAAATAGGGAGGGACAATGGATGGAAAGGTACACAGAAATGTGGGAACTGTGCCCATTGCATATACATAGATGAATCCTGATTCTTTAAACATCCAGAGACAGGTCATCTTTGGGAATTAAGAAATTCAACATTGTAACGCTAAGAACATTGTCTATGTAGCCCACTGCAAAACATGTTTCCACTTTTATGTAGGAAAAACCAACCGCCACCTTAGGGAAAGAATTAGAGATCATGTGTACTGTACAAGGAGAAGGCAGGATTATAAAGCCTTAGCCAAACGTACTTTGGCTAATGGTGAAGATCATATTTTCATGTTCCAAATATTGCAAGTGCTGAACATTAGCACTAGATTGGGAGATTTGGTTAATTCCACAGAAAATATGGAACTAAAGTGGATCCTGAGATTGGGGGCACGTAGGGGACTAGGTCTTAATGATAATGTACCCTTGAAACCAGCCCTCAAATCAAGGAAATTAACATAGCCCCATGCACATTAGTTTTGCTATCTATATTGTTTAGAGTATAGCATACTGAGTTCCATTGATGCACTGTTGCTTTAAAAACACATTTTGAAAGTAATTTAAGTTAATTCATTGATAGATTAGTATGATTGGTAACTTTGAATTTTAAACAGAGTACTTATGTGTGGTTGCAACTTGTAAGAAATGTCTGATGAAGCAGTGGTTGTCACTGCGAAAGCGCTCACCTTTCTACATTAAATGAGAAGATTTTATTTTATTTTGCTGTGGTTTCATTTACTCTGGTTACCTTCCACCAAGGGCAAGTCTATTTGGATTAGTTTTATCAATTTTCTGGAGCTGCTTTGGACTGTTTTGGGTTGTGTTCTTTTATCTCTTTATTAACATTAAGAAAAAAGTTAATTTAGTTTTTTTACCCTCTTCTTGGGTAAACCACTGGTGAGAGTGCATTCAGCCTCTGATTACCTGATGTGTGGGAACAGGAGCCTATCCTGGCTTTCACTGGGCACAAGTCAAGATAGGGCACCAGTATCTTGTGGTGGTGGTAGGGAGGCTTTTGGAAATAAATCTTTGTTTTCTGAACTGAAAGTTCTGAACTTTTTTTTTTAACTTTGGTAGTACTGAGCAGACTAGCAGTTTGGTGTACGTTCAAGACTGTGGCTGATACACCTGTACACTTAAGCAGTTCTTTTTATTCGCCACATCCTCAATTTACTTACCGTGTGACCCAGTGCAACCCACTTAACCAGACAGTGCTCCCAGGCTGAACCTGAAATGGGTCCATGTAGATCTGTGCGTTTCCCCAGCTGATAAATGTATAACTGTTAGCAGAGAGCACTGTGGAGTATGAGAGATGCTGTAGATGATGGGTATAATGTCTGCAAAGGAGGGGAATGGGTTATAATACTGACATCTTGGAAAAATGGGAGCTTACTTTGTAATCATTGTTGGTAGATGTTGCATTTAACTGTGGCCCCCATGGTGAATGGATATGCTCTTTTAGGGTGGGCATTTAGTTTTCTTTTATATGTACTATATCTATCTGTATGTATTTATTGTCTGCATTATTGGTAGTGTGGGCAGCTTTGTGAAAGCTTATAGTGTCCTATGTTTTGGGCATGCCTAGCCTTTACCACATTTCAGTATGACTTGATACACCTTTTGCAACCTCTTTATTCTATTTTGATTACTTTGTGAGCTGAGTGAAAAAGAAGGCTCATCTTCTTTTAAATCATGCTACTTGCTGAAAAAAAATAGTAATGCATACATGGAAAATCATGACCTTCACCAATTATTAAGGCAGTACATGACCTATTTTATTTATTGATTTACATTTGATTATTTACATTTGATTATCGGGAAAGTCCAAATGGATGGAATGTCCATTTTCAGCGGATGCCCGGGGGAAAAAAGCTCCACATAGAACAAAAAGAAAAGATGTCTTAAAGGAAAGATGAAAGAGAAGGAAGAAAAAAAGCTGTAAAAATATGTAGCATAAAGGGGATGTGAAATAATATAGGGTTCCGCTGTGGCGACCCCTAACTTGGAAAAGCCGAAAGATACAACAACATTTAATGCATAAAATCCACAGTCAAAAACTAGGTGTTAGTATGAAGAAAGAGTTTGTAGGATTTTTCAGTCTGGGGCAGAGCAAGAGCAGAGCCGTTTAGTGGTAAGGTGTTTTTTTAGTGTTTGTTTAAATTTGGTTAATGTAGTAATAGATGTGATGTTAATAGGTAGAGAGTTCCAAATCTTAGCAATATAATGAGAGTAAGTAGACTCTCCAGCACGATTGTGTGCTGCTGAAATTTGTATGAGGGACTTTTTGTTTGACCACAGCATTCTGACACAGGAATAGGGCTCTAGCAAGTCATGCAATGATGGTGTTTTTGCAGAAAGGTAGAAGATTTTGTAAGCCATGTTAAGCTGGGATAAATGTAGGAGATGTGGAAGTTCTAACCAGTGTAGTTTCCTTAGGGCAGAGCAATGGTGTGATCTCATTATCGAGTTTGCTGCATATCTAGTTGTTTTATTGTAACACATTTGTAGTTTTACCAGCTCAGTTTTCCTGGAGTTAATAAATAGAGGTGATGCATATAGAAGAGTTGAGGTCAAACGATTTTGGGCACTAGCTATTTTTGTGCTGTACATGTACCGCCTCTTCATATATAGTGTACCTCGTTTTTTGTGTACTTTCTTAATTGATTGAGAGATATGGATGTCAAATCTCATTGGGGAGTGATAGTAGTGTTATTTCTGGATACTGTCTGAAAAGTAGCTTTGTTAGGATGGAATAGTGTGAGCTTTGTTTTGTTGGGGTTTAATAATAAGCAGGAATTTGTTAGCCAGGGCTCTATTTTGAGAAAGGATGATTGAGTGAGTACCTGCAGTTCAGGAAGGGTATTGGCAGCACATAGTACTGTAGAGTCATCAGCATATTGGATAATCGTGGCAGAGGAGGCTGCAGTACAGAGATTGTTAGTAAATATGGAGAAGAGCAGGGGGCCATGAATAGATCCTTGAGGGACTCCTAGGGTGATTGGTAGTAAAGGAGATAGACTTTGGTGCCAACATACTGCTTGCTGTCTTCCAGTTAAGTAGCTCTGAAGTCATGTAAGTGTAGAGTGTGATAAGGCTACATCGGAGAGTGCATGTATTATTTTGTTGTGATTCACCAGATCTAAAGCTTTAGATAAGTCTAATAAAATGGAGGATACATGCTTGCCATTATTTATGTGGTTGTTAACTGTGTTTGTAAATGACATAAGTGCAGTTGTGGTACTGTGGTGTAGTTGGAAGCCATGTTGAGTGCTGAATAACAACTTATTATAATTTAAGTGCTCCATGAGTTGCTTATGAATAATTTTTTTCAAGTATTTTTTTATAGTGGGGATAGAATTGCACTAGGGCAATAGTTAGACAATTCAGTAGAATTTCCACCCTTGTGGATTGGGGTGACGTATGAAATCTTCCATATGGTAGGAACGTATTGTTCTAATATAGATCTGTTTATTAAAATGGAGACAGGGCATGCAATTCAGCAGATAGTTTGAGGAATACAGGTGGTTAAGTGATCTGTAGCTAGAGAAGTGGGTTTTAGTTTTCTATGAAGTTTTCTAATAGTATGTAGTGATGCTGGTTGAAGAGAGAAGCTATGCTTGTTTTGATAGGGTGTAGGTGTTTGTGAAGTATTAGTAGGGCTGTGGCTGTTAGAGAGTTGTAGAATACTTTCTGTGAAATAGGTGTTAAACTGTGTTGCTATTCAGTCAGAGCTATTTTTTGTAGTGGGGGGGGGGGTGTACCAGCTTTTCCAGGTCGTAGAATGTTGTTAATTCCCGCCCAGAATTTTTGTGGGTTATTGTGGTGTTTAGTTTGCATATGAGAGTAATAATTTATTTTATCTTGTTTTATTTGCGTTTTTGCTCTGTTCACAATAAGATTGCCTAGTAACTTGAGATTTTGTTTTTTTGCCACTGTAGCCATGCTTTATCTCTTGCTTTTAGTAGATACCTCAAGTCATTGCTTAACCATGGGGCAAACATGCTCATCTAGGGTAGATAGGAAGGTACTAGTGAAGTAATTAGTGGCTTCATCTAGGGGTAATACTATGAGGGGACCAGTTGTAGTGTCTAAGTGTATACAGGAAATGATCAAGGGTCATGTTTTTTTGTTCCTTATCTGCTGATATAGTAATTTAGTGGGGTACAGCCATAGTCTTAGGTATGTTTGAAGATGGTCACTAAGGCTGTCTGGGAGAGAGCCTGAGTGAGGAGGGTAGGGTCTGTTAGTAAGTATCCAGTCTAGAATGGAGCACTTATTTGATGTTTTGTCTATTCTGGTGGGTTTTTGTATGAGCTGGGTAAACCCACGAAGATTTACATATTTAATGCGATTTTGGCCATTACAGTTTGTCCAATCAATGTGAAGATCTCCTAATATAATTGTTTCCCGGGGTATGAGAAATGTAATCTAGGATGCTTTCCAGGGTGTATATATTATCTGCTGGGAAGCTCCTCATGATCCTGCAGAGTGGTGCTAGCAGCAGAGAGGCTAAAAGAGCGACTGCTAACCTGATAAGTGTTTTTTTTCCTGCTACTATTTTATTTTATTTTATTTATCATTTGTTGACTGGGAATGTTGCTACTACCTGGGTGACTGTCCGATCTAGCTAAACTGCAAGTATTTCTGCTTCTTGAACTGTTTTAAACTGTTTAAAGTTGTTTTTGCACCTGCACTTTTAAAGTTTGTCCTGTTTGTTGCATATACCTGTTGAGGCTACACACTCAAGTGCGCTAGCCTGTGTTACATATTTATTGCATTTTCCTGCTGTTTGTTGCAAAAAAAACCCAAAAAACAAAAAAATTATCCTTGTTTCCCGTCTTTCCTAACCTAGAGTATTCCAAATACAGGCTTTGCTGTATTCTGGACTTTTGGAAAGTTCCTGTGTTGCCCACTTCCTTTCTTGGATAAAGGGAGGCTTCTTTGTTCACCAGTGGCCGTGGGGAGCTTAGAGCAGCCTATCTATCCCTGGAGGAGTGTTCCCAGCACAATAATCTGGTAGTCTTTTGGCCGTTTTGGGCCAATTTCTATCTCTTTCAAGCCCCCCTGTATAAAACCCGCTTTGGTGTGGCTTTGCGTGATTTTGCACATAGCGCAGGATTGGGCAGCTCTGCTTAATTGGGTTTAAACCAATCTCGGTTCCGCAGGGTCTGCTCTTCACTTTTTCCCTTAGAACTGATCTAGTTCTCATAATAAACACCCTGTTCCTACTCTAAAGCCTGGCACTTGCTCACTAAAGCAATTATATAAGTCAGCACTAAAAAATTAAAAGCACTACACCCTCACAAACTCCCCTTGAATACCTTGTTCCCCATTGGCCCTTTTTTTCAATTATAAAGGAATTCCCAATACTATTCTAGCATGTCCAAAGGTCAGTTGTCAATCTTCTCTCCAGTCCAGCTGGTGAATCTGGGAATCCTGAGGCAATGTTACAACTGCCTCATGTACACAGACAACTCTCTCCTCCTCCCAACAAATTCCAACACATGTGAGAGATGCAACTATATAGCCAAACTGGAGGCTAAGCTCTCTCAACTCAGTACTGGCGTAACCAGTCAGGAGGAGAAGGAAACCATACTCACTACAATTCCAGTCTCACATAGACCTACCACGACAGCAAACCAAACACATAAACACACAAAAACATACTCTGAGGCTCTAACTAAAAATCTGCCTAAGCAGCAGAGACCTCCAAAGTAGACACCCAAGCAACCGCTACCCTAAAACAAAACACGTGCAACACATAGCTCACAAAGCCAGTGTGCTGAACAGTCACAGCCCTTAAGGCTAAACAACGCGCCTGATAAACTTGTAATAGGTGACTCTATCTCCAGGCACACTGACATCTCACTCACCAGGCTGAACAAGGAGAAGGTCACGGTGAGCTGCCTGTCGGGTGCTAGGATCCACCACATAACACAAGCACTCAGGTCACTCCAAGGCAAGTACAAATATGACTCTGTCATTGTCCATGCTGGTGTGAATGACCTGAGACTACATGAAAAGAGACATAGAGGAGCTCTCTTAGCATGTAGCCCAGGCCGGTATGACCCTGACCTTGAGTAGCATCTTACCCTCACTAAGAATGATGCTACAGTATGAAGACAAGATAATCAATTTCAACAATTGGCTTAAGTATTGGTGTCATTCAAAGGGGATCCAGTGCCTGTCAGCCTGGGATAAAATGCTCGACAAGCCACGATGCTTCGCTAGGGATGGCTTGCACCTGTCCCCCTGGGCTTTCGGATATTGGCAAAGGCTCTTGCCACCCCCATAGTGCCTTTTTTAGGCAAGGCTCAAAAGACAAACCCACCTCCATAGGTATCACAAGGGATAAGAAACTGAGTAATGCTACTGAACGCCAGACGTCTAAACCTCAAGATGCACACACTCGAAACTCTCCTTAGCAAGGAGAACATCAATATCTGTGCATTAACAGAAACCTGGTTCAAGGCTCCCGAGAGCACCCCAGCACTACCAGGTTATACCACATACCATGCTTTTCGGCCCCAAAACTTGACCGAACCACAAAAGGAAGGGGAGTATCAATATTCGTCAAAGATACCCACACCTCCAGGTTGGTGGCACAGCAAGAAGCATCAGAGACTATCCATGTGCAACTAACAGTGGGTAAAACTGCCTTCCAGTTTATAGCCTGCTACAGACCACCCTCCCAAACCCAGGAACCCCACTTGGCCTTCCTGACAACACTTGAAAATATGAAGATCTCTCCAAACACCATTATATTGGCGACTTCAACTACCCAAGCATAGACTGGGAGCATTACTCTAGCTCCAACACCCTAGCCCAAAGGTTCCTAGAATTTATAAACTCAAATGCTATGGAACAACTTGTTACCACTCCCACAAGAGGGGAAAACATACTGGACCTGATCATCACTAACATGGGGGCTCTATGCTCCAGACCAGAAGTGTATCCCTCACTGGTAAGATCAGACCATAAACTAATCTCACTGGATATTCACATCCCGACCCCACCCCCTGCCCAGAAAACCACAGTGAAAAACTTCTCTAAAGCAAATTTCACACTCCTCAAAACCGAGGTGGAATCCTTCAAAGCCCCCAGGCCTGTGGAAAATACGGCCCAGACCGCAGAATCCTTTATAAACGCATTCTATGAACACCTTCAGGAATGCGTGGATCATGCAGTCCCAAATAAAACCAAGACCCAATCCTCCAAAGGCAGGCGTCCTGTCTGGTGGACCCCAGCCATAAACAAACTATACAATAGAAGGAGGAAGCTACTACATGATGGAGCAAAATCCCAAAAAAGGAAGGAGTCTCTGATCAGTATTTGCAAAAAAACTACGGGCACTCATAAAATCGTCTAAGGCCAGCTTTGAGAGACAAATTGCACAGGACACTAAGGATAATCGCAAGGCTTTCTTTAGTTATGTTAGGAACCTGGGTGGGAATTCACAGATATGCTCAGAATTAGTCCAAAATGACAAAAAATACACTGAACCCACAGACATTGCCAACATCCTAGCTAACAGGTTCAGCACAAACTTCTCCCTACCAAAAGGGCAAATATCTATCCCAGCAGAGTGCTGCTCCCCTGACATCTCAGATGCTCAGGTAAGAGCCGCCCTCTCCAAAGCAAAAAACACAGCATCAATGGGACCAGACGGTGTCCCGGGCTGCGTCCTACATGAACTCCAAGAAGAGCTAAACCCAAACATAAAACTACTGTTCAATCTCAACCTTACTACAGGATATGTACCCAAAGAGTGGCGTACAGCAACAGTGGTCCCTCTCCACAAAGTGGTGCCTCAACGGATCCTGGAAACTATCGCCCCATAAGCCTGACTAGCTTGGTCTGCAAAGCTATGGAAAGGATCATCATGGACCTCATAAATAAAGATGTTTGGGACCTACAGACACTGGATCCTACCCAGTTCGGCTTTGTTAAGGGCAGATCCTGCCTCTTAAACCTGGTTGATTTCTTTGAAACCGTCACCAAGGCCATTGACGAGGAGAACGTGGTCCACACAGCCTACCTGGACCTCGCAAAAGCCTTCGATACAATACCCCACTCGGGCATTATAGATAAGCTCACCAGCTTAAATATAAACCCCTATGTCACTAGATGGGTTGCAAACTGGCTCAAGGACAGAACCCACATGGTTAGAATTGCTGGAGCCATGTCAGAATCCAAACCAGTTACAAGTGGCATCCCACAAGGCTCAGTCCTGGGACCTCTCTTGTTCAGTATATATTTCTTGGAGGTACAGACCAACACGGAAGGACTGTGGGTGGCCAAGTTCGCAGATGACTGCAAACTAGGCGCCATAATTGACTCTCCAGCCAACACAAGCATCCTACAAAAGGGCCTCATAGAAACAGACAACTGGTCCCAGAGCCATGGCCTCAAGCTAAACGCCAAAAAGTGTATAGTCATCCCCTTTGGCAAAAACAAAGTGCCTACAAATTACCACATAAGTGATAATCCATTAAGTACGGAAGAAGTAATTAGGGACCCGGGGACCCAAGTTGATAGCAGTCTCTCATTTGAAAACTACGTGGCCAAAGTGGTTAGAAAAACATTTTATATAGCCCACCTAATCATAAAGGGATTCGCATCTAGATCAGGGGAGGTCATCGTGCCTCTTTACTCATCCCTCAGCAGGCCCATAATTTGAGTACAATGCCCCTTTTGGGATGTACCTTACCAGACACCTGCAGCAACTGGAAAGACCTCAAAAGTACCTCACCAAGAGGATCAAAGGGCTCAAACAGATGCCATATGCTGCCCGGTTAAAGAAACTCCAGCTCTACTCAGTGGCATACTGCCTGCTCAGAGGCGATCTGTGCCTGACGTATAAAGCCATGTCCAACCCCGGAATTAATGGACATGCTGCACCTCAGAAGATCCAAAGCCCATTGAGCTAAGTGCTCGAGAGACTTGAACCTCAGCACTGAAATAAATAGGACATGCTGGAGGGACAGATTCATAACCCAGAGGCTCCCATCACTCTGGAATAAAATCCCAGTCCAGGTTAGGCAGAGTCCCTCATTGACTCTCTTCAAGAGGAATCTTGATGAGTGGATGGGAGATCGTAGGTTTACCCTGGGTATCTGTGTCACTGTTAGACAGAGGCACAGTATACTAACCTCGAAAAAGGGCATAGCAAAATTCATTTAAAATGGGAAAATGGGTGGTGAAAGCCAAACACACTCTCTGGCTAGGCTTATAAATGCCCTAGGGCAGATAGCCTAGTATGAACCTATGAATGTATATGCCAATTATATTAATATGTTTTTTTTTTTTAGAATTTATAGTAAACCTAGTATTTCAGCTTTACTGAAGTTTAGGGAGCTTAGAGCAACAGCTGTTAAAGATAGATCTGTTTTGTAGAATATAGCAATGCCTCCACCTTTTTTCACCAATCTGTCCTGATGAATAACACTATAACCGGGGGGGGGGGGATTTCATCATTTGTGATATGGGGTTTCAGCCAGGTTTCAGTAACCACTAATATGTCAGGTATAGCTAGAGTGATATTAGCATGCAGGTCATGGATTTTATTGGTGATGCTTCTAATATTCAAATACAAGAAGAATATATCACCTTTACATTTTTGGGGAATCATTGTTAGTGCAGTGTGGTCCATGGTAATGTTTATGTCTGAGTTTAGATTAGTGATAGGTCCTGGGTTTGGGTGTATATCACCACTTAGTGTTAGCTTGTTGACTAGGTATGGAGTGATCTTTGTGATAGTAAGTATATGTTTATTGAATTTTACAGATGGTTTTGAAATATTGAGGTGTTTAATAAAGGAGAAATGCATGTAATGTATTGTTGTGGTGTTTGACTGGAGAAGATATGTTAATGTTCATACATTGTAGTTTGGGTACATAAGGAGTACAGGTGACACAATTTGAGAGTGATGCATGAAGTCTGTTTTGGGAAGAGGTGTTGTGAGCAAGGGATAATAGGGTTACTTACTCGAATAGATTTTCCTAATGGAAACTGAGTGGGTGTAGGTCTTGAATTGAGGCAACTAGTTAAACCCTCCCTGATGATATGCGACTCTAGAAACATGTTTACAGAAACATTATTAGTAAGAAAAAAGGTGATTCTTTGTAAACATATCCTATGACTTTTTATCTACAAGCTTGTGCACATATGCTGTTTGTGTGTCTAATATATAATATATATGCATGTGTGTGTGTGTGTTTGTGTGTGTATGTGTGTGTGTGTAGGTTCATAGGTTTATATTATATAGATATATATATCTGTATAATATACACACACGTACATATATTATCTTTAGTTGTTAATACAGATGATGGATTCACATGTGATAGAAAAAAAAATAGTCAAAATCACATTTGATAGAAAATTAAGTGGAATAACATTTAGTCCTCAACTAGACCAAATACTTTATTTCTTGTATGAGCTGAAAGCACAAATTCCCAAAAAACGCGCAAGGAGGAAAAATAACACTGCAGTGTTTTTGAGGGGGAGGGGGGCAAGCTCTCCACCCCAGACCTGTAATCTATTTCCATTGTCGCCCTAACATGAATAAGGGGAAAAATATCACTGTCAACTTGTACTTAAAACCATTAAACTTTGTAGTAGTAGTAGTGGCTTCCCATAGAAAACAGTCAACACAGTTCCGTACACCAGCACTATTAACTGTCTGTAGTCTTTACAAGCTAACAGAAACATCACTTCCTTTATAAAACACACAAACACCAGAAACCGCACACATTCTACAAAAAAATCAACTAACTAAACCATTTCTCAAAATTCAACTTGGAAAATTTTAACACCCAACTTTAAAGCACCAGAGTACCTTAGTACTAGATTTCACTAATTAATTAATTGTATAATTGCCAGGCTATTTAATGGAGGTTACTGCACACTGCAATTTGTTTTCACTTGATAAAGCTCAGGATTGCCTGAGCGAAAGCGCTTGTGTGATTTTATCTGTGACTTTTGGAATACTTCAGAAATAAAAAATACAGCCTTTTGGACTTTAGCAGAGTTCCGGTTCCTTTCTTCAAGGTCGTGGATTATTCTTTGCTTGTCTTTGGTTTTTTGTGCATTAAGTCTTTACAAGCTAACAGAAACATCACTTCCTTTATAAAACACACAAACACCAGAAACCGCACACATTCTACAAAAAAATCAACTAACTAAACCATTTCTCAAAATTCAACTTGGAAAATACAGCCATTGCATGCATGCACAAAACTAAATGTGATTTTGGGAAGTGAATATTGAAACCAAATGTGCTTTCTAATTTTTTGTCTACCCAATGTGAATATAACTAAAGACTATTCTTCTGAAGTTACCATAACCATATATGTATGATGATGTAATATATATTTGACTGACTGCTCATTTGACTTGATCACAAATTGCTTAACACAATTGACAGAATACTCATCTGACAAAGTCACAATTTATAGAAAACATTCTACATGACAAGTACGGGTTCTCCGGTTCGATTCTTGGCTGGGGTGCCTTCTGTGCGGAGTCTGCATGTCCTCCCTGTGGTCACGTGGGTTTCCTCTGGGTGCTCCGGTTTCCTCCCACATCCCAAAGACATGCGGTAGGTGGATTGGATAGCTCTAAATTGGCCCTAGATGTGAGTGCGTGCATGTGTGTGCCTTCTGTGGAAGGTTGGGTGCCGGGCTGGCAACTCGACACTGTAAAACTCCACTGCCAATCATGAGCGGACAGGTGATCCGCTGTGGCGACCCCTAACCGGGGAAAAAGCCAGAAGAAGAATTCTATATGACAAGTACGCCATTAAAAAAAAGTTTTTGCAGGGGGGAGCAAGCCCTCCTACACTCTTGCCCCCCCCTTACTTAGTACATATTGACTCCTCTGTCACACAACCATGTTGAAAATGAAAAAAAAAAATTGCATGCTGTAAATGAATGCTTGCCCAAAAATATAAACATTACGGATCTAGGGGTTTGACATGGCAATGGCCATTGCCAGACCGCACACAGTTTTACAGACTTACTTTCCTAATAACTCCCTTGATCAGAAATTACATGATCACATACTGTATGTAGACTGCTACACTTTTCAGTCAGTTGTGATTCAGTTAAGTAAGTCTGACCATTTGTGATTTAGCCAAGTGACACAGACCTGTGTGTGTGTGTGTGTATATGTGTGTGTGTATGTATGTATGTATATATATATATATATGTATGTATGTAAATAGTGACACTGTGTGTATTTATCATGTATATGTCATATATGCCTTTATGCATTACACACACACACACACACACACACACACACACACACACACACACACACACACACACAAAAAGTATACATAAGAATTGTTTATGAATGAAGTTAATGACAGATTTCTTATGACTGTAAGGCAATTCATTACTCCTTAAACTTGGAAGGAATTGTACAGTTCCAGCTGTCACTTTTTGCTTAACTTGGTATTTTCCTTATCTGTCATTGTCGCAGTGGTGCAGCGGTTAGCGTTGTCGCCTCACAGCAAGAGGCTCTCCGGTTTGATTCTTGGCTGGAGCACTTTCTGTGTGGAGTCTGCATGTCCTCCCCGTGAGTGACGGAATGTTAAAAAAGACATGCAGGTAGGTGCATAAATGCGTGTGTGCCTTCTCTGAAGGTTGGACGTCAGGCTGGCAACTCGTCACAGTAAAAATCCACTGCCAGTCATAAGCGGCCCGGATTTCCGCTGTGGCGACCCATAACCGGGAAAAGCTGACTTTTTTTTTTTGCTATTTTCCTTATCTGGTGTTAGCTCACCCAAGTAATGAGTTTCAGGTTTGGAATTGGATCAGACCATCCTAGACCAGCTGGAGGTTACCTCTAAGTAAATCATAATAGTTATTTATTTTGTTTGTTTACCAGGTAATGTCCGGCACAAGGCCCATTTTCAGCAGAGATTCTGGGAGAAAAGCTCCTGACGTACACCAGAGAAAAATTAACAATTCTCACAACAATAACAATACTAATAATATTTACAATGTATATACAGCCTAGTAATCTAAACTAATAACAGTATTCACAAAAATTAGTAAAGCATGAGATAATAGCAACCGTTTGATTCAGTTGTCAAAACCAAGAAATACAGTTTCCAAAAACAGTAGTATGACCATACAGAATGTAATGATAGTTCTTGATGTCTTTTTCCTAGTGCAGATTTACAACCCTGTAAACTTTCTGGTAAAGATTCTTTGTACCCTTTCATATTGTTTTACGGGGATAATGTCAGAGTTTATAAAACACAGCATTGTATTCATTAATTAATTTAAATCCGTGTGTACGTATACTAGCTTGGTTGGAATGTGTAGAAATGTCATTTAGAATTAAGTGGACTACAAAATGATGCTTTAATCTATATTAATGCTTTATTATCAGTGGAAATGTAACTAGCAATTTTGGAGGCTGGTGCAATCTACCGATCTGGCAACCTTCTCTCAACTTTAAATTGAGGAGCCAAAAAAAAAAAAGAAAAAGATCTTGTGTTCCTGATCTGGTGTTCCTTATGCTAGGCCGAGTCTTCATCTAAGCTCGGCTTCTCAACTCAGACTTGAGAGCCAACAAAAAAGTCCTTTCCCTCTTGCACTTCTTAAGCCAGGTGGTCCATTTCTTTTTGTTCTACTCTTCAGCTCAGATGTCAGGTGCCAAAAAATGTGTTTTTTTTTTTTACTATAGTAAACTGCTTGCTACAATTGTAACGAGTAGCTGACCATTAAATGTCACACGCAGAGAGGTAAAGCATTTCACGTTCTGACAGCAAATGCAAATACTGGCATTCTGAGCTTGAGCCTGATCACAGTCTTCTGATTACGCTCCCTAACCATTCACCCCTACACTAGCTATGATTCTGATATTTTTTAAGATTCGACCTTTTTTTTGTAGTCATAATTTACTCACGTTTTGCTAAGTGTCACGATGCAACATTTACTGATATTAAAGAAGTGAACATTATAGATATCTCTTAGAACGTCAGTGCATCTTTTGTTGAAGCAGTTATATCACTTTGCAATCATTAACACACTTGGTTATCCGGTGCCTGTTTCCACTTTTAATTTTCAAAAGAGTAATATGAAAAGAAAAGAGCTCTCTTCAGCACAGAACTCTTTTGAAGGATAGCACTGAGAATTCCCATCATAATGGACTGGTAAGATTCCCTGCTGTGTGCTTAAATAGTGTTCTGTATATTGAATTGCGCATGACTTGGTACTTTATGAATTACCTTGTATGCCTTAGCAAGGTCATGCTGTCAGCCCATCATCACTTGTTGCTGCTTTAAAGACCATCTTCATAGGATTCAAAATGCAAGCTCTGCAATCAACAAACCCATATTGCTTCATATCTAACGGAAGGGGGATAACTGGCTAGGCTTAAAATGGCTCGCAAGGGCAGTTAGCCTAGTATTAACCTATGAAACCTATGAAGTGGCTCCCCTATGTTTTAGTAAATAAAGCTTCACTGTGTCTTTCTCCTTCATTTTCATAGAATAGTGATCAGGTGGAAGGGTCTAAAATTAAGTCTGATTTGATCACCCCACCCACAGCACAGTGAATTGGTAACACTATATGTTCTTAATATTGATCGCTGCTGCAATAGCCTAAGCTATATAGGTTGTGTCCCGCCTAGGGTCTAAGAGCCATCCATCTTCCAAGCTTTAGGGCCCTTTCCTTGCACCAAAACTATTAACCAACATGAGCAGAACTAATTAAAAGACAAGTTTGGGTCCTAAGCCCTTCAGAGCTTTCATGCCAACAAGAAGAGCGCACCTTTGCAAGCTTTTTGAGAATCGACTACCTGCTAATGCTGTTTCATTAATGGGCAGATAAGTTTCCTTTGGGTAAAATCCTTCAGTGTTGCTACTACTGTTGTTTAAACTGTGTTTTGTTAAAAACAACTACTTTTAATGCTACTGAAATGTACTTCTGATTGTCTGCCTTGCTTCTTTTATGTACCTTTTAGTGAAAGCACACATTTTTACTTTTGTGACAAAACATTAAAAACTACGTTTTCTAGCCACAAAAAGAAAAAGTTAACTAACCATCCTTTGCCATCACAGCAGGTTGTTAATTTGCCACAGCCACAGGTGGATGACTCTGCTGCGCCCAAAGCTGGTTCCCTGGATCCCTCGTGTTGTCCATATAGCTACCATGGACTGGGGATTAGCCATGTCCTCTGTGGCTGTTGGTGTCCCCTCAGGAAGTAAGAGAGAGCCACTCTTGATGGTCATGGGAGAAAGGGCAGGGGAATATACCCCTGCTTAGTCAAAATGTTGTGCCTATCCCTGGGGAAGCTGTTGCTGGCAATACTAGGTTTGTTTGCCATAACTTTCCCGTCAAAAAGAGAGAAAACTAAACTTTTGACTTCCATCTAAACAGGAGTAATTTATTTGGGCTTGGGGTATTGTGCAGGCTAGTGACCCCTTTTGTAAAACTTTTTTGTAGACGTAAAGGGGATTCCTTCTTGAAGAGCTTCAGGATGTAGAATTTGTAGGGGAATGTGAAGGAACGGATACAGGTTTTTCTCCTTGGGTGTCTGATTCTGATTCTCTGGAGAGTATAGTATCTGAATCTCCCTGTGAGGGATTCACTTTCAGAGACTATTTCCAGAAAGAGCCTAATTTTTCAGTGGGAGAGCCCTGAGGTTTTTCATTGTCTTGGAAAATACTATGAATTGTTAGAACTGAAATTTCCATAACCCCAAACCCTCCCTCCAGTGCTGACAGCAATGGAGGATGTGTTTGTGACAGCTTGTGGTTTCCATGACAGCCAGCCTGCTGCATCTAAGAAAGCAGATGGAATGTGCAAATTTCCTCAGTCTTTCAATTTTTTATGCAGTAATTTCAGACCTGACCAAGCATTTTGCTAATTCTAATCATTCGCCTTCTGACAAGGATGGCAAGGCTATTGATAAGTTCGGGAAAAAAATTATGCTTCTGCAACTTGATTTTCAGAATTCTGAATTGTCAGGCTTTTATGTTGAAGTTTATACTGACTAATTGAGAAAGTATGAGGAATACTCTGGCTAAAGTTTCCTCTTGTGAGGAAGAATTTGGTATGTGTAGTCTTTTTTCGTTTGTTTCTCGGGTCACTATTCATTGTTTGAAGTGGGTTTTATAACTCTGTAGATATTGCTTCCAGGGCTGTTGCCACTGGTACTTTTTTGTGGAAGTTTACCTGGCTGTGTTCTCAAAACCACCTAGAAGATATGACAAATGAAGTTGAATTCTCCTTTAGATAGAGATTTTGTGGTTTGGACCCTGTGTTGCAGAGTGTCAGCAGAATGCTGGTAAGCAGATAATTTAAAAAGCAGTGGCAGGGATGTTTCAAAAGGTAAACTGGACCTCCCCCCAGAACAAAGGATAGTCAAACAAGGCAGGATAACTATATAAGGGACCTTGCCCACTCCATCCCACCCTGGCAGTCCATTATCCCTTCCAGAATGTCTGAATCTTCATTTCTCTTTGGCAACAGATTGTTTCAGACAAGTGGATACTAAATGTGATCCATCTAAGATACAAGTAGCAGTGGGAAAAAAATCTTCTTTCAGGGGATTCCTCCTTGTTCACTAGACCAAACCCTCCTTTTTCATCCTGCCCTACTTAATATGCTGTTTCAGGGGGTAATAGAAGCGGTTCCTACTTTCCAGTTGGGAAAGGATTTTATTCAAGAATATTTTTAGTGACAAAGAAAGAAAACTCCTGGAGAAAAGTTGTGGATTTTTCTTTACTGAATCAGTTTGTGATAGTGCAACTTGCTTTCACTTCACAACCTGTTACCCCTTCTTCCTCATCCAGATTTCAGGTGTTTCTTTAAGGTTTTGTTTGTCTGGATCACATTTTCAGTTATCTGCCTTAACATTTGGACTTTTCTCTATTCTAAGAGTTTTCACAATGTGCATAGTAACTGTGGTTCCCTGAATACAAGTCTCCCATTCTCTTCTCCAAAGCAGTCCGTTATCACTACAGATGCATTGGACTTTGCTTGGAGAGCAGTGTCAAAATGAGTAAAAGTTTAGGGTTTATGGGACAAGAAAGTTGGATCAAAGCATATAAACATAAAGAGATGCTGGCTCTTATAAAGGCTGTCAACTCTCTGAATCATCTGTGGTCCCTAGGACATCTTCAGTTTGTTCCAGACTTTATCACACTGATGTGGTACATAAACAACCAGGGGGGAACAGATTTCTACCCTCTTTGCAGACTAACCATGTTAGCATGGGATATAGCTTTATAGCAGAGTCACACTTTACAGGCATTTTACATTCTATCAGAGCAACATTTTGTGGCAGACAAACTGAGCAAGCAAAGGCAGATTCTCACAAATGGAAACTGTATCAGGGGGTCTTCAAGATAGTTTTGAGCCATCTGTGAGGAATTCCTCAGAAAAACCTTTTCGCCTCCTCTCTAAACTATTACATGTCAAAATTCTGTTGCAGGACTCCATGCAAGAAGGCCTGGACAGTTGCCTCTTCTTTTCCTTGGACAGGGATGTCCCCATATACTTTTCCACTGATATCCCAGGTACTTCTGAAGATTCATAAGGAATCTTCAAAGGTCATAGTGGTGGCTCCCTTCTGGCCCAGGCAGCAGTGGTTCTCGCTTGTCTTGGAATTGGCCAGGCACTATTAACCCAAGCTTGCACACAGACTGGATTTATGCATACAAGAAGACGGATGTTTGATATATCCTGACCTCTGACAACTAGAACTGACTGCCTGGATAGTTGGGTCTTAATACCTTTTAGGTACCTGTTTTGTTTTCTGATTATGTGTATCAGGTACTAATGGAGGCAAGAAAACCTGTTGTTAGAAAGTCATATATAAGCAAACGGACAAGGTTTTTGGTTGCAACAAAACAACGAGCACCAATTCAGGGGTAGTGTTTCTCTGATCTCACAGTATTTCTGTGAGTTATTATCCTATGGCCTCTTACTCCTTCATCAAGGTTCATTTATTGGCCATTTCTGCATGTATGCCCGTTGGATCCTCCTCTTTCAGTGCAGTCCCATGTCAAAATGTTTTTGAAAGGGATATGACAGAAGCCTGCAAGAAAATCAGTGGCTTCTCCTTGGGATCTTAATTTTGTGTTAGAGAGGCGAACACTTGCTCCACTTGAACCAGTTCATCTGACCGACTTGAGGTTTTTAACATGGAAAACTATTTTGCTAATTGCCCTGATCTCTGCATGAAAGGTATCCGAGTTGCAAGCTCTTATGGTGGGTCAGCCATATCTAATCTTTCACAAAGACAAGGTTTCTTTTAGAACTAATCTTTTAAAGTGGTATCTGAGTTTTCTTTAAGCCAGTCTGTCCATCTCCCGGTTTTCTTTCCGGAACAGGAAAGGATATTTCATACCTTAGATGTCTACAGACAACTCTGGTACTACCTTGACGGAACAAAATCTTTCAGAACTTTTGATGAGTTATTCTTGTCTTGTTAAGGTAAGAAGGGACAGTCTGTGTTTAAAGCAGACTATTTTTAAATGGTTCTGTCATAGTATTTGCTTTAGTTATTCCCGCCGCAACAAAATAATTCCAGGCACACAACAGAACCGTTCTGGGCAGGGTCATTGCTCATTCTAACTGGGTCTTCATCTATGGCTTTGGCTTGGATACTTTTGTCAACACTACAAACTCTGTTCCTTTTCCAAGTCTAAAATCATTCTCCAAGAGATGCTGGACCCTTTCCCTTCTATCTCCCAGTCTGGCTAAGCTATGTAATCTACCCATGTAGCTTTTGCTACTGCAGCAGTGATCAGTATGAAGAACACAGTACAATTTTGTAAGTAAACTTACTATAACAGTAGATGTTTGAATGACCACTACTGCAGTGGCTGCTGCCTCCCTCCATACCCCTTGTTTTTTGTTTATTGTTAATGCCAGGGTGTGGACATGTATTTTTATTCTGCTAGCAATATCCCGTTAGGGCTTAGCCTGTGTCTTTCATTTGGCATGAAAGCTCTGAAGGGCTTTGTGCCCAAGCCTACCATTGTAGTCATCTCAGTTTGAGCTGACTGACAGCTTGGGTGTGTGAAAGCTGCCATGAAGCTTTGGAAGATGGCTTGCTGTTGTATCCTGGACAGGATATAACCCATATAAGTTAGGCTACTGTAGCAGTGATAATTTCAACATGTACTCGTATCGTTAGTTTACTTGTACAGCTTTACTATCCTGTTGCTATAGGGCAGAGAGGTACGTACACGCTGAAATTTTATTTAACACAATCCCTAGGATTTTAGTTAGTTTTTCTTGGGTTCTGTGTGAGAAATCCCTAGGTGGTGTTGCCTGATCTCACAGAACGTGAGTTTTTAATTTTACATGTTGCAGCAGTTATGTTGTTGGCAGTTAAGAACTGTCTGTTCTTGTCTCAAGAATGCTGTAAATATATACTTGCTGCTGAGTTTGTGGGTAGTTATTTCTCCAAATACTTATGCATTGCTTGAAGGCTTTTATTGTTTTTTTGTAAGCTGATAAATAGGCTGATCCAAGCAAATTATATGCAGCCAGAGCCAAAGCCAAAAAGCTGAAGATTAAAGCAGGACCATACAGATATTTTTAAGGCTGCATGACCTACAGTCAGCACATCACACAAAAAAATTTTGAACACTAAAGAGAGAGTAAAACGATATGGAAACAAGCATTCATTGCAAGATGCTTCACTGCCCCACACTCCCCCCAACATTGCTATTTCTAACCTCTAGGTTGCATTACCACAAACTAATGGGGAATTTTCCAAGGTACCATAATCTAGGGGTTAGTCTAGGCTAAAAGAGGATCACACATTAGTGCTTGCCCTTGTGAATGTTGACCACGTGTCAGTCAGTCATGTTCCCATTATTAAGGTAAATTAAATAAAAACTAGGATTATGGAACATGAACCTATTTCACAGTGCTGCAGTTTAACAGAGGCTTGTGCTAACCAGTTACTAGAGTTAGTCATTAACTGTAGTTTAACAGAGACTCGAGCTGCTGACCACTTACTAGACCTCATCATTAAGCTGTGTGAACATACAGCGTTGAGGAGTAACATCTGTTGTTAAATACCAGCAAAACTAAACTGCTCCTCTTTACCCCCACCAGGTAGATCCACCCCATTTTCTTCTCCATAACATCCAACAACGGTACCTCTATCTCTCCAGATGACCATACTAAGCTTTTAGGAGTAATAGTGGACAATAATCTCAAATTTGATCTACATTTCAATAAAACTATAAAAAACATTAATAAGAAGCTTGGCTCATTATATAGAAGCAAACATTTTCTAACTCCATTAGCTAGGCCTGCAATCGCCCGCTCACACCTACTCTCTACCCTTCTATATGCCCCCCCCCACATACTCTCCAATATGAACAAAACTGCACTTAGTGAGCTCCCTCACTGTTACAACCATATTGCTAGATTTGCCATGGGCCCAACATACAGGACACATCACTGTCAAAACCTCAGTCTTCTCGGGTGGCTAGAACTGCCTAGCCTGCTTCTGTTCAATCAGCTTATAGTAGCACACAAAAGTCTGTACCACCCTGAAAATACTCCAGCACTCAGAAATATCATAAAGCCATACAGTAATTCAAGGCAACTACGATCATGCAATGAACTGTTGGTCCAAACCCACAAAGACATTAACTCAGCTGGCAACTCCCTGTCTGCCAGCGTTGTTGGTAAAACTTGGAATTCACTTCCATCTAACCTTACCCTCGAACCTTCTTTAAGTCTCTTAAAAAAAAAGACTCAAACAGTATTTTAAAGAGCACTGACTGTGTCCCTTTACTAACCCTGATTAATCACTACTTATTCAATGCCTTATTTAATTCCTGTTATACGCATCTCTTGCTCATAATAGCGTGCACACTGTGTATATTGTGAGTATCTACTAGAGGGCTTTGTAAATATTTGACTCATATCTGTTATGTTCTATCTGTGTTATCTGGAGCTTTTCTCCCCAAGCCTCTGCTGAAAATGGACAGATATCCAGCCGGACTATCCCTGTCAACAAATGTAAAATAATTAAATAATGCTAGGCTAACTGCAAGTGTCATATAAAGTATGCTTTCTTTTAACCATTGCAGCTAGGACATCATTCGACATAAATGTTTCACTCTCCAGGGTAAAATGTGCCCTTTTATTATCTTCTTGGAACACTTTAGTGCTGCAAACAACTGAGAACAAAATAGTAAGATTTATTAATAAGGCCCAAAAAGAGAGAACATCACTATGAGGTCGTATGAAGGTTCATACTGTTACCTGTAGAGGCAGAGGTACTGTTCCTTCCTAATACTTTACTTTTCAAACTCTTGAATGAAAACTATTGCCTGCCTGCCCCTGAAAAACAACCCGCATACTAAAATCAAGAAGGAATCCCAACTGCACCAAGCCTCACCCAACAAAAGCTCCTATAAAATTCCCCCTTCTTCCTGAAATACACTACCTCAAAAACTTCAAAGTTCAAATAATATAAATTGTTATAATAAGTTGCTAAACAAATGCTGCTGCTGCAGTAATCTAAATGTAACATTACTGCCTGCTCGCATAATGTATAAGTTTTAATATCAGTAAATATTTCATGCCTTTTTATTTACAGGTTCGTAGTGAATGATGAAAGTCTGTAATTATGCTCAGTGTATTTTGTGCTAAGGTGCCTTCCTTCAGCCTTTTTTAAAATGTGTACAATTTTGACAGTGCCAAACAGACTTGCATTTTTAAGATCTGTATTTATTTCCTTTTCTTGGTGAGGATAGGCTAACTGAGCCAATAAAATGGGTCCCTTTTTTACGGTGACCCCTTGAAAGTGTGCTAACCAGAAAAGAATTTGTAAGCCCTGTAATTATTGCCATTTATTTGACTAAGATAGCCTAGCTAAGCCAATAAATGGACCCCGTTTTAGCAGTATCCCATAGAGATGAGCTCCAGTTGTTGTGAGTAGAAGC
Organism: Protopterus annectens; assembly: GCF_019279795.1. Taxonomy (NCBI): domain Eukaryota; kingdom Metazoa; phylum Chordata; order Ceratodontiformes; family Protopteridae; genus Protopterus; species Protopterus annectens. The sequence goes on from NC_056747.1 coordinate 965,330,889, forward strand.
ACCAAAAGGGATAGGAATGGTATTGCTAGTTTTGAGTGATACCTACATTTACTTAATAACCTATTGTGGGTATTCACAAATTTATTTTGGGATTGACTGGCATATGGCCTTCCTGGAGAAAGGCGGTACGACCTGAAGGAGGCTACTGGTAAAATGTAACTGGTCATAAGACTCAATGGCCTTGGAACATCTAACTCCATTACAGTAATGGAAATCGAATGTGCTGTCACAGTAAATAGAAACCATTCTGTAACTGAAATGATGAGTCATGCTTGCAGTTAGAGCCACATAATAGAAGTAAATAAAAGGAAAAAATGGAAATGAGTCTGATTAAAGATAAGAGAATAGGGATGATGGTTTACCTTTTGTTTGAATGATGATGTGGAGTAGTTATTACCAAAAACAACTGTCAGCGATCTTTGAGGTTGCAGTTTTCCCATCTGTTATACAACCTAGAAGTTAGTATGGGGTGGTGTGGATGATTCCTCCTACATGAGGGTTGCAGGAGACCCTGCCTCAATGCAAAAAAAAAAAAAAAAACAGATTGTCGTCGTATTTGGTGAAAGTATGTTTTTTGTGTGAAAACAGTTTGGTCAATTGGCATGATTCCATACAGATGGCATTCGAGTGAAAGCTATTCAGTCAGTTGATATGATTCCATAAGTATTCCATGGGTAGAAAATAAAGTACAGCTACGGTAAGAGTTTTATATTTTATGTAGAAGGAAGTGTTAACTGAGACTGAATATTTTCGAGAACTTTGTTGATAGAGGGGTCTTTAGAAGTTCCGTAAATGTTTTTGTATTGATTCCAGTCCTGATTTGTATGGGACTAATGTAAAATATATCTGTGTGTCTGTGTGTGTCTGTGTGTATATATGTGTGTGTGTGTTTGTATGTGTGTGTGTTTGTGCATATATATGTGTGTGTGTGTGTGTTATATGTGTATGTGTGTGTGTGTATATATATATATATATATATATATATATATATATATATATATATATATATATATGTGTGTGTGTGTATATATGTATATATATATATATATATATATATATATATATATATATATATATATGTGTGTGTGTATATATGTATATATATATATATATATATATATGTATATATATATATATATATATATATATATATATATATATATATATATATATATATATATATATATATATATATATATATATATATATAGATATATATGTGTGTATATATATATGTGTGTGTGTGTGTGTGTGTGTGTGTGTGTGTGTATATATATATATATATATATATATATATATATATATATAGGTTCATAGGTTCATACTAGGCTATCTGCCCTAGGGCATTTATAAGCCTAGCCAGAGTATGTTTGGCTTTCGCCACCCATTTTAAATTAATTTTGCTATGCCCTTTTCGAGGTTAGTATGCTGTGCCTCTCTCTAACAGTGACACAGAAGTGATACCCGGGGTAAACCTATGATCTCCCATCCACTCTTCAAGATTCCTCTTGAAGAGAGTCAATGAGGGACTCTGCCTAACCTGGACTGGGATTTTATTCCATAGTGAAGGGAGCCTCTGGGTTATGAATCTGTCCCTCCAGCATGTCCTATTTATTTCAGTGCTGAGGTTCAAGTCTCGAGCGTGTAGCTCGATGGGATTTGGATTTTTGAGGTGCAGCATGTCCCTTAATTCCGGGTTGGACATGGCCTTATCGTCAGGCACAGGTCACCTCTGAGCAGTCGGTATGCCACTGAGTAGAGCTGGAGTTTCTTTAACCGGCAGCATATGGCATCTGTTTGAGCCCTTTGATCCTCTTGGTGAGGTACTTTTGGGGTCTTTCCAGTTGCTGCAGGTGTTTGGTAAGGTACATCCCAAAAGGGGCATTGTACTCGATTATGGGCCTGATGAGGGATGAGTAAAGAGGCACGATGACCTCCCCTAATCTAGATGTGAATCCCTTCATGATTAGGTGGGCTATATGCAATGTTTTTCTAACCACTTTGGCCACGTGGTTGTCAAATGAGAGATTGCTATCAACTTGGGTCCCCAGGTCCCTAATGACTTCTTCTGTACTTAATGGATTACCACCTATGTGGTAATTTGTGGGCACTTTGTTTTTGCCAAAAGGGATGACTATACACTTTTTGGCATTTAGCTTGAGGCCATGGCTCTGGCACCAGTTGTCTGTTTCTATGAGGCCCTTTTGGAGGATGCTTGTGTCGGCTGGAGAGTCGATTATGGCACCCAGTTTGCAGTCATCTGCGAACTTGGTCAGCCACAGTCCTTCCATGTTGGCCTGTACCTCCGAGAAATATATACCAAACAAGAGAGGTCCCAGGACTGAGCCTTGTGGGACGCCACTTGTAACTGGTTTGGAGTCTGACATGGCTCCAGCAATTCTAACCATGTGGGTTCTGTCCTTGAGCCAGTTTGCAACCCATCTAGTGATGTAGGGGTTTATATTTAAGCTGGTGAGCTTATCTATAATGCCCGAGTGGGGTATTGTATCGAAGGCTTTTGCGAGGTCCAGATAGGCTGTGTGGACCACCTTCCCTTCGTCAATGGCCTTGGTGACTGTTTCAAAGAAGTCAACCAGGTTTAAGAGGCAGGATCTGCCCTTAACAAAGCCAAACTGGGTAGGATCCAGTGTCTGTAGGTCCCCAATATCTTTATTTATGAGGTCCATAATGATCCTTTCCATAGCTTTGCAGACCAAGCTAGTCAGGCTTATGGGGCAATAGTTTCCAGGGTCCGTTGAGGCACCACCTTTGTGGAGAGGGACCACTGTTGCTGTACAGTAGTTTTATGTTTGGGTTTAGCTCTTCTTGGAGTTCATGTAGGACGCAGCCTGGGACACTGTCTGGTCCCATTGATGCTGTGTTTTTGCTTTTGGTGAGGGCGGCTCCCACCTGAGCATCTGAGATGTCGGGGGGGCAGCACTCTGCTGGGATAGATATTTGCCCTTTTGGTGGGGAGGGGGGGGAGAAGTTTGCGCTGAACCTGTCAGCTAGGATGTTGGCAATGTCTGTGGGATCAGTGTATTTTTTGCCATTTTGGACTAATTCTGAGCATATCTGTGAATTCCCACCCAGGTTCCTAACATAACTAAAGAAAGCCTTGTGATTATCTTTAGTGTCCTGTGCAATTTTTCTCGAAGCTGGCCTTTGACGATTTTATGAGTGCCCTTAGTTTTTTGCTAATA
>NC_056747.1:965351591-965361591 GCF_019279795.1 Protopterus annectens
TTATAATAAGTCTCAAAGAACGCACTAATGAAATGTCAACAACACCATAACTGTGTTCAAAGACTAAAATTGTTGCTGTTGAGCAAAAACTTATAAACAAAGTACATATCTGATAACATGGTAACAGCATTTATAACAACAAACCTGAGATGAGTTCATCTCATAAGATTTCTTAATTTAAGCAAACATAAAGTATTGCAGTTCTTGTTGAGACCAGGGGAAGAGAACACATTTAATGCTAGTTGCCATTCAAGTTCATGAACCTCAGAGTAAGTAATTTACTGATTGCATAAGTGCTCGTAAAGTCTGTCACGGAACTTCCTATCCCTATATCTAAAAGTATTATTTACTTAGCTGCATGTAACTTATGTCCCGCATTTTACATGGGTAAAACGAGTAGGAAGTTCCGTGACAGACTTTACGAACACTTATATGCAATCAGTAAAAATAAAAAAGAACACGCTTTAGCTAAACATATTTCTTTAAATGAACGACACACTTTTGGCTTTCAAGCTATAGATCAGTTAGTACCTGATATTAGGCGAGGTCCTTACTCTTCACTTTTAGTGGTTTGTGAACTTGAATGGCAACTAGCATTAAATGCGATGTTCATCGTGTTTCACTGTTGCAGTCATTACACTTGGGTTATCCTGCTGGCAGGCGACCCGCAGTCGGCCCGAGTTCCTAAGTCTTGGTCCGGCATTGGTTGCTGTCGCCTCTTCCCTGACGTCAGTGCTCCAGGGGTATAAAAGTTGCAACTGACGCCATTTTCTTCAGTCTTTCTTGCCGTGCGGTTCCCGAAGCAAAAGCAGTTCGCTACTGCCGGTCGGCCGACTCCTGAGATTTTCAAAATTGAGTTTCAGAACCGAAGTCTTCAATAAAGCTAAGTACCCGTTGGGGAAACTTTTTCTTGCTCCAGACTGATGTCAGTAAAAGTTAATAATTGTATTTTTTGTGGGAAGCAAATACCTCATAAGGACTTTCACTCTTACTGTATTCCTTGCCTAGGCCCTGACCACGACGTTACCAGTTGTCGGTTTTGTGCTAGATTCAATAAACGCACTATTAACCGTCGGTTTGATTTTGCTTTACACTCTTTTGGCCGAAGGTTTAATTATATAATGCCATCGGAACAACCGACGACCGGAATGTATAAAAAATGCAAAGACAAAGAAAAAGACAGGCATCCGAGGTCCAAAACCGACGACTAAGCCTCTTCTAGGGCAGTCGCCGGTTCTCAGTGAGGCGCTTTCGCAGCCTCTTGACACCTGCTACCTCAGAGCCACAGGCCATAACAGACAGCCACGTGGAGACACCGAGGGCTGTGGAAACTCAAGGTATTGGGCCTACGGAAACTATTCCCTCAGATGGGTCCGGAGCCACTGAGCAGGCACCGGCTTCTGAGGGTGTTTTCAGACCTTCACAGCTTACAATTAAGGCTACTACAGCAGCAAAGGTAAAGTCCAAAACACCATTAAAGACAAGGAAACAAGTGCAGCATTCTCCAGAACAGTCATCCATGCAACAGATGCTTAAAATGGCCGAAGACCTTATTATTTTAATCAGGGGTTCCCATCCCCCTCCTGACAAAAGGCCCAGGCAAGACACTGATTATGATTCCTCTGATCAGGTTTCCATTTCCTCTGATTCCTCTTCTGATCAGGGATATTCTCTCCATCCCTGATGCAGAAGAGTCCATTCCTTCAGCCTCACCGCCTGAGGATTATTCTTTTGGGGAAACCCTGCACACCATGAGGGAGCATTTCCATTGGGAGAGCCAGGATTATTCAGAATCCAAGAAAAGGCTCAGAGATTTCCTTTTATTGCCTCAGCACAGGCCCCTGGCTATCCCCCCTGTGCTTGATATTGTAGATGATATTTTTTCTGAATCCAGTCTGTCTTCTGATTCTTTACCCCCTGCACCAGTCAAGCCAGACAGGTACTACAGAGTCCCTGACTCATAAATTTCTTTACAAAAACCCCACTGCAGACCCAGAAACAATTTCTCAGGGTCCTAAAGGGGTTAAGGCTTCCACTGCCAAAAATCCTGTCCCCTCAGATAGGGATTCCAGAGCCCTGGACAGATGGGGGAAAAAAGTTTACACTTCTGCTACTTTAGCTGTAAGAGCTTTAAACTGTCAGTTTCACATGCTTAAATATCAACAGTACCTCATGTCATTGTTAAAGCAGAAAATGGTTACAAATACAGAAAGTTCTGACAGTAAAGGAATGCAGGATTTACTGCATGCAGTTAAACAAGTGGGAAAGCATACTTTGCAATGTGGTTTTGATTCATTAGAGGCTTCTTGTAGAGCTGCAGTTACAGGCTCTGTTATTCGAAGACATGCTTGGTTGAAATAACAGTTTACCTGACCATGTTAAAGTAAAATTATTGGATGCTCCATTACAGCATGATACTTTGTTAGGTGTTAAGGCAGAAGAGGTGTTAAAGAAAATGGAGGATAAAGCAAAGTCAATGCAGACAGTGAAAGATTTCTTAGTTCAACCACCTAGATTTAGCAGAAACTAGCCTTCAAAAAATTGGTCCTTTCCAGTGTCAGACAGGCCACAAAGAGGCAGATATAGACGCCTAAGAGGCAGATCTCAGCCCCAAGGCTCCTACAGACCTAAACAATGGGGTGCTTCAGCCCCCAGAGGAGGAGAAGACAAATCACAACCTTATAGGAAACAGTCCCAATGACTTCCCTCTACAAATGCCAAGCTCTTACCTGTTGACAGCACCCCTAGGGGAAAGCTAGCACTTTTCTCAAAAAATTGGCACATGATCACCGAGGACCAATGGGTGCTGAATATTGTTTCTCAGGGTTACAGGTTCCACTTCCACACGCTTCCAAAACCAAAAGGTATGCTAGACCTGCCACAAAACCAATGGGCAGAGGCACAAAAACAGATCGCTGCTCTTATGGACATGGGAGCTATTCACAAAGTTCCACATGAAGAACAGGGACAAGGATTTTACTCAAGACTTTTCTTAGTACCCTGGAGACCAATACTGGACCTGTCGATCCTAAATACTTTCCTGGATGTTCCAAAATTCAAAATGTTAACACTACAACAACTTCTGCCCATGCTGAGCAAGGAGGCTTGGCTAGTTACTTTGGATCTCAAGGAGGCATACCTGCATGTCCCAATCAGACAATCGTGCAGAAGATACCTCAGATTCATAGCAGGCTGAATGCATTACCAATTCTCTGCACTGCCCTTTGGCTTATCTATTGCGCCCAGGGTCTTCACAAAATGCTTGGCACCAGTAATTGCATTTTGCAGACAAAAAGGAATTCAAATATATCCCTACTTGGACTACTGCCTAATTCAAGCAGAGAGCAAGGACACTCTTCTAAAGCACCTGGTGTTTGTAAAAAGATTGCTAATTTGCCTAGAGTACACAGTAAACGAAAATAAATCAAAACTAGTGCCCTCTCAAGAGATAATATTCCTGAGTGCAAGCTTAAATACAACTGCCCAGTTGGCTTATCTCACGCCAGACAAACAAAGGCAACTGACTCATTACTTTCAAATGATGGCAACAAAAACCCAGCTCCCTGCAAGATAAATTCTGCAGGCCCTGGGCTTCATGGCATCCTGCATTCTACTAATTCCATATGCAAAACTGCATATGAGGAAACTACAATGGTATCTAAAAAGTGCTTCGACTCAGCATTGTCACAGCCTAGAGACGGTCATATCTTTGATCCCCTGCCTACAACAGGAGTTTCGATGGTGGTCCCAGGCCTGTCACCTCAACAAGGGACAGCCTTTCACCTTACCTACAGCCAGGCAGTCAATAACAACGGATGCATCGGATTATGCGTGCGGAGCACATATGGCAGGAAAATGTATTCAGGGCACGTGGCCCAAGGAACAAATGCATCTTCACATCAATCAAAAAGAGATGCTAGCTGTACAGAATGCCCTGACAGCCTTCAAGGACCTAATGCATCCAGGATAACTATTAATAAAGATGGACAATACCACAGTTATGTGGTACATAAACAAGCAAGGGGGCACACATTCCTACCCCCTATGCAGACAAGCCATGACTTTGTGGAAGACAGCACTGACCTAGCAAGTACATCTGCAAGCGCAATTCCTGCCAGGAACAAAAAATACACTGGCAGATGAACTAAGCAGAAATCTCATGGATCCTCACGAATGGAAGCTAAATCTACAAGTGTTCAGCATGATAACAAGAAAATGGGGAAACCCAGACATAGATCTTTTTGCCTCCCCTCACAATTGCCAAATACATTTTCCACAAGAACTTATCATTCTCAAGCATGGAAAGTGGATGCTCTATCATTCAGCTGGAAAGGCCTGACAGTCTATGCCTTCACTCCGATGCCTCTTCTCACCAAGGTGCTACTAAACGTTAGACAAGAAAGGCCAAAAATGATCCTGATTACACCAGACTGGCTCCGTCAGCACTGGTACCCAATCCTAAAGAATTTGTCCCAAGGCCCACCTTGGCCTCTGCCTCAAATCCGTCATCTTCTGACACAACAAAACAATCAGATTCTGCACAGTCAACTCAGAACCTTAAACCTGGCAGCATGGCAGATAATGTAGCCACTCAGACTGCACCTCTCTCTAAAGCTGTTATGGATGTTATTTTGGAAGCCAGGAGGCCCAGCACTAGGAAGTCTTATGTGGAAAAATGGAAGAGATTCTGTGCTTGGAACCAGGCACAAGGGCTCGAACCACTTGTCTCTAATATACCTCAGATTTTGCAATACCTAACTGAGATGTTGGACAAAGGCCTATCTTTTTCATCTATTAAAATCCATGCCTCTGCTATTTCAGCTCATTACAATACAGATCCTCCTATCTTTTCACATCCTCTACTACGACAGTACCTCAGAGGCGCATAAAATATAAGACCCCCAAGGAGAGCACCAGTACCCACTTGGGACCTCAATTTTGTTTTAGAAAAACTAACACTGCCTTCTTTTGAACCAGACAGCACAGCTGATCTAAAATTCTTGTCATGGAAAACTGCTTTGCTCCTAGCAATAACTTTAGCAAGAAGAGTCTCAGAGCTACAGGCATTGGTGGCTGTGGAACCTTTCCTCATTTTTCATCAGGACAGGGTTTCTCTTAGGACAAACCCAACATTCATGCCAAAAGTGGTCCCCAGTGTGGCCTTAAACCAAACCATTCATTTACCTACTTTCTACCCAAATCCCCAGAATAAAAGGGAAGGACTTCTGCACGCTTTGGATATACACAGGCAGCTAAGATTCTACTTGGACAAAACAAAAGCTTTCAGAAAAACTGAATAACTCTTTGTAGCATATGCTGCAGGATCACAAGGAAAGCCTATTACAAAGCATCCAATCTCCAAATGGATAGGACACTGCATCCACTTCTGTTATGCACAACATGGCAAATCAGTGCCTAAGGGCATTGGGCCTCATTCTACCAGAGCAGCAGACACTTCAGCAGCTTTCCTCAGAGGACTACCAACCAAAGACATTTTAGAAGCTGTAACCTGGAGCTCGGTGCACACTTTCACCAAGCACTACCACTTACCTCTTTACTCTAAATCCAGAGCAGGCTTTGCCACTGCAGTTCTGCAGGGCTTGTTAGCCTCACAAAATCCAATTTAGACCCAGCCACCCAACCTCAGCTTTGGGATTCTACCCAAGTGTAATGACTGCAACAGTGAAACACGATGAACATAGTGCAGTCTTGTACCTACCATAAATGTAGATGTTCGAGTGTATTCACTGTTGCAGTCCAGGTTACCCTCCCACCATCCCCCTTTTCTTTGCTGGGACTTTTTCTGTACTTCTCAACTCTGTACAACCTATGTGGTGTGTTTGCTTGTAGATGAAGGAAATGTTTATAGTAATATATGCATTTTTTTGGCATATTTTTATCTTTTCAGCCTTCCTATCTGGGGGCACCTGACTTCTGGGGCAAGAAAAACTGAAGAAAATGGCGTCGGTTGCAACTTGTATACCCCTGGCGCACTGACGTCAGGGAAGTGGTGACAGCAACCGACGCCGGACCAAGACTTTGGAACTCGGGCCGACTGCGGGTCGCCTGATAGCAGGATAACCCAAGTGTAATGACTGCAACAGTGAATACACTTGAGCATCTACATTTATGGTAGGTACACAACTGTACTTTCTCTTCCCCTGGTCTCAGCAAGAACTGCAATATTTTATGTTTGTTTAAGTTAAGAAATCTTATGAGATGAACTCCTCTCAGGTTTGTTGTTATAAATGCTGTTACCATGTTATCAGATATTTACTTTGTTTATAAGTTTTTGTTTTAACAGCGACAATTTTAGTCTTTGAACACAGTTATGGTGTTGTTGACATTTTGCTAGTGCGTTCTTTGAGACTTATTATAATAGTAATGCACGGATGTATGCAGGTACTAATTAAGGCACATGATTTTAACTTTTAGATGTTCTTCATCTCACATTGCTGCAGTCCTTACACTTGGGTAGTCCGCTGTCCACGGTCGGCCCGAATATCAAAGTATAAGGCTGACGTCGGTCAGGGCGCATTTAACTGACGTCAGGGTACAAATGCGCATGACCGGCGTCATATCCTCAGTCTTTTTTGCCGTATGGTCCGATGCAGAAGCAGCATTGCAAGTGCCGGTTGGCGTTCTGAGATTTTTCGATTTCGAAGTTTCAGTCCGAGTTCAAAGTTGGCTAAGTACCCCGTTGGGGAATATTTTAGTTTTTTCTTGCCTCAGTCATTTACCGGATGTCAGAAAACGTTAATAATTGCGTTTCTTGTGGGAAACAGATACCGCATAGAGATTATCATACTTTGTGTATTCCTTGCTTAGGGCCTGAGCACGACGTTGTTGGCTGTCGCTCTTGTGCTAGATTTAATAAACGCACTATAAAGAGAAGGTTGGATTGTGCAAGGTTAGTCTTTGGGAAGCGGTGCAATTATAAAATGCCGACGGATGCTCCGGCGCCCTTCGAAAGCGCAAGGACAAGACAGTTAAGCCTAGGCTAGAAGAACCGTCTGTACCGGACGCCGGTTCTTTAGAGGTGTCGGTGGAGCCGGTGGCTCCACCGGAGATTTCTTTGTGTTCCCAGAGTGAGACCTTATTATTGCAAGATGTGGCCTCTCAGGAGGCAAGTCAGGCTGAGGGGCTTCTCAGGTTACTATACCCCTCCCTTCCTAAGGTGGCTAGGCCCTCTCCTTCTGTTTCTAAGGCTTCTCCCAGGGGCAGGCCAGGTTTAGCTTCAGTTGGTGTTACTCCTAGCTCTTCAGGTACTATGCCCAAGAAGCATATGCTTAAAATGGCAGAAGATTTGATTACTTTGATTAGGGGTTCTATGCCCCCTCCTGCTAAGAGACCTAGGGTGGAGCCTGAGCTGGGGGGTTTTGAGCAAGCTTCAGATGTTTCAGTGTCTTCGGCTGAAGACTTGCAGGAGTACTCTCCTTATTCTGATTCTGATGTGGATGATTCTACTCCTTCTACTACTCCTCCTGAGGATTTTTCTTTTTCAGAAACTCTTCATTCCATGAGGGAGCATTTTAAGTGGGAGGGTCAGGACTTCTCTGATTCCAGGAAAAGGCTTAGGGAATTTCTGTTTTTACCCCAGCATAGGCCTTTGGCTATACCTCCTGTTTTGGATGTAGTGGAAGATGTTTTTACAGAGGCTTCTCTTAATCCTGATTCTTTGCCTCCTGCTCCTGTTAAGCCGGATAGGTATTACAGGGTGCCTGAAGTTCACAAGTATCTTTTTAGGAGTCCTAGGGCAGACCCAGAAACTGTTAGCCAGGGGCCTAAGGGTGTTAAGGCTTCTGTTGTTAAGAATCCGGTTCCTACAGATAAGGAGGCTAGGGCCTTGGATAGATGGGGAAAGAAAGTTTATACTTCTTCCACTCTTGCTATGAGGGCTCTGAATTGCCAGTTTCACATGTTGAAATACCAACACTATCTCCTTTCACAATTGAAGTCTAAGGTTGATGCTCTGGCAGTTGGTATTGATTGTAAAGAGTTGCAAGATTTAGTCCATGTTTCTGAACAGGTGGGTAAGCATTCTTTGCAATGTGGTTTTGATGCTGTACAGGCCTCGTCTAGGGTGGCTGCCACTGGGACTGTTCTTCGCAGGCACGCCTGGCTGAGGGATCAGAATTTGTCTGAACATGTTAAAACAAGGATTTTAGATGCTCCTTTACAATCTGACGTGTTGTTTGGTCCTCCTGTTGAGACAGTCTTAAAGAAAATGGAAGACAAGGCTAAGTCTATGCAGACTGTTAAAAATTTTTTGCAGGTCCAGCCTCCAAAGTTTAGTAGAAATTGGCCTGCTAAGGGGTGGACGTATCCTTCTTATGATTCCCAGTCTAGGGGTAGATCTAGACGTGGTAAGGGCAGAGCTCAGGGCTCTTTCAGGCCTAGAACAGGGAGTTCTCCTGCACAGGCTTCGGGTGAGGGCAGGGGTCAGTCCTTTCGTAAACAGACCCAATGACCTACCTTTTCAGCTGCCAGAGCCTGCTCGTCTGGCAGCACCTTTGGGAGGAAGATTGGCACTTTTCAAAGAAAATTGGAGTTTAATTACCCAGGACAGATGGGTATTGGATATCATACACCACGGCTACAGGTTTTATTTCCATACCTTGCCACCTTTCAAAGGCATGCCAGACGTTCCTCCTCAACAAAGAATTGAGGCTCACAAACAGGTTTCTCTGTTGCTCCAACTAGGGGCCATACAGCCGGTCCCTCTGCCAGAAGTGGGCCTAGGATTTTATTCTCGCCTGTTCCTAGTACCAAAGAAGGGGAACACGTGGAGACCAATTTTGGATTTATCTATCCTCAACACTTATCTGGACATTCCCAAGTTCAAAATGTTGACGTTGCAGCAGCTTTTACCTCTGCTGGGCAAAGATCATTGGATGGTAACTTTGGATCTCAAGGAGGCTTACCTTCATGTTCCTATCAGACTCAGTTGCAGAAAGTATCTGCATTTTCGAGCTGGGACTTCTCACTATCAGTTCTCTGCATTGCCCTTTGGCTTATCTACTGCGCCCAGAGTGTTCACGAAAGTTCTGGCTCCAGTGATAGCTTTCTTCAGACTAAAAGGGATACAGATCTATCCTTATTTGGACGACTGCCTAATTCTGGCTCAAGGAAGGAAGAGCTTCTTCGTCATTTGGAATATGTGATAGCAGTGCTAAGATGCCTAGGGTATTCTGTGAACGAAATAAAGTCCAGTCTAGTACCCTCTCAAGACATGTGCTTTCTGGGTGTGAGACTGAATACAGCAGCCCAGATGGCCTTTTTAACCCCGGACAAACAAAAGAGTCTATCCCTTTACTTCCATCAACTATCTCATCAGTCCGGGCTGACTGCAATGACAGTCCTTCAAGCCTTAGGGTTCATGGCATCTTGTATTCTGGTGCTTCCCAATGCCAAACTGCATATGGGGAAGCTACAATGGTATCTCAAAAATGTATGGACACAGCACTGCCAGGATCTGGACACTGTCATTCAAATAATACCTTGCATTCAGAAGGAATTTTTGTGGTGGGCTCAGGAATGTCACCTAAACAAGGAACTCTCTGTGACCCGGCCAGAGGCAAGTCAGATTTTAACGACAGATGCCTCATACAAAGCTTGGGGAGCTCATCTAAATGGAAAGTGGATACAAAACAAGTGGCCTGTCAGACTACAACATCTACATATCAACATGAAGGAGATGTTAGCAGTCCAGTTTGCATTAATAGCTTTCAAGGAATTCCTTCTTCCAGGACAGGTGTTGATTCTAACAGACAACACAACTGTCATGTGGTACATCAACAAACAAGGGGGAACGCATTCTTATCCTCTATGCAGGCAAGCAATGATTTTGTGGGAGACTGCTCTCAGTTTACAGCTCAATCTTCAGGCAAGGTTTCTGCCAGGAGCACAGAACTCCTTAGCAGATGTGTTGAGCAGGCAATTATGGATCCCCACGAGTGGAAATTGGATCCTCATGTATTTCAGAAATTGACAGTGTCAT
>NC_056747.1:965374091-965426591 GCF_019279795.1 Protopterus annectens
CTAGTTTGTCCAGATGTCCTCTTTGTGGATTCATTCTCTGTATTGATATCGGCACTCATCGCATTAGCTTTCTGCTGAGGTTATTGCACTCTGTTATACAGTTTATTAATCTGGTTTGACCTAAGTTCATCAGCTTTATTACTGTAATGGGATAATATCCAGCCTGCTTGATGGTTCATGCTGGCCACCAGTAGTGTGTTTCATGGGGTTAATTTCCACACTCTCAAACATTACAACATGGCTTAGACTTGAGAGTTTTTAAGTTTCTTGGCATGTTTCTGTTGGACAAAATGTCTTCAAAATGTTGAAGGAGCACTATAACCTTAACTTCAGTTCCTCAAACTGAAAGAGTGTCTCGTCACAAAGGCAGTAGCTTAAGAGATCTACTTCCTGGAAGCTGCAAAGAAACATATGTTAACTAGTCACTTTGATAACCTTTTGCTTGGCCGTCTTGGAAATTTTCTGCACATAAGGTTTTTCGCACTTTCAGTATGATCCCTTACTTGGTAATGTTTGTCATTTTGTGTTTTTTGTCCTGAATGGAATCTTTCAAAAAAAAAAAAAAAAGATGCAGAATCTTTCTTTTGGTATGGAAATTTGCTGTCAACAGTTCCATGATGGATTCCTGCAGCATGAACTGTGTATGTTTTAACAGACCAGTTTAGTGTTAGAAATAGACATTTGTTGTAAATGTGAATTTCATTTGGGGATTGTTTACTTGCACTTTTCTCACTTTGTCTTCTTTCCTGCCTTCCTGTTATGTCCTGCACAAGATCTAAGGCTTTGCAGTTCCCAGACTACATGGTGTGTCATCATCTGTAGTTTTAAAGTTGAGAAATTCCTTGCAAAATAAAAGAATTCATCTGAGTTAATTTTGCCATGTCAAAAATGTGAATGCGTCAGCATCACACTTGACGCATGAAGGTGCAGTTTCAGAGCTGTGCTGCTGCAGTGATGCATTCACTGCTAACCTGGTTTTTATTCCTGTGATCATGTAGCAGAGAGCGTTTATTTTTACAATGATGATGTTGGATACCGGATTGTGTCTGCGTGTATATATAGTGTAGTATCGGTAAGTAATGTGAGTGAGGTATAGAGATGGTCGGGTTCCCCCTTAAGTGGTGAGATACTTTCAGGCAGTTTCAGAACTTGTTTTCCAAAAAAACATTTTGTGGGTTTAGACAACCGTTGCCTCATTAAGTGATGTACTCCTAGAATTTTTGCATGCCAGCTTTTACACAGATTTATGCACTGGTAGTATTGTTTTTATTTTTTTTTTCAAATTTCAGCTTAGAAATTACTTAATGCTACAGGGGATGAAGCCCTAAGTGTAGTGGTGCTGTTTCAGTTGGTGTAGAGGTTCTGGTTGTGGAGGAGCTGATGAAGGGGTGTGGGAATGAGTGACCTATGTTCAGCAGTCCTGGGGTTGGGGGGTGGGGATTTGCATACAGCCATGGCACATCTTGGTGTGGACTGGGAGTGTCTTCCCGTTTGTAGGCGTGCTACTGCATTCGTGGAATGAGTAAGTTTATGAGAGTGGTAGATGATGGTACATCATCATTCTCACTCCACCCAAGATAGCCCCCCCCCCACGGCCTTAAATGCATATGTGATGCCTGTCCCTAGCTGTTACCTTTCAAAGTGGAAATGGTTTGTCTTGTAGGCTAGGACTGTGAGGTTGTTCTCTCACTGGAGTGAGAGGGCGTAGCCACAGGTTTCATCTGGGATTCCCTGTTTCTTCCTGTATCTACTGGGTGGGGGGGGGGGCAGAGCAGGGGTGAGCGGAAAGTACAGTAGGTTAGATGGTAAATGAGCAATAAAAGGTAATAGGGGGGGCCAAAATAGACTTGTCAAAAAAAATGGTTGCCTATACCAGTGTAGTAGCGTTGTTGCAGGAGAAAATAAGCAAAGCTTTGATGTAATGGGTGTCCTGCTTTCCAAGCCCATCCAGACTACAAGCTGTTGCATGATGTTCTTCATGTTTCACTGTTGCAGTCATTATATTTTGGTAATCCTGCTGGCAGATTGCCCTCATTCAGCCTGAATCCAAAGTGTTGGGTCCATTTTCTTCAGTCTTTCTTGCCGTGTGGTGCCTGAAGCAGAAGCAGTTTGCAAGTGCTGGTCAGCCGACTCCAGAGATTTTCGAGTTCGAATTTCATGTCCGAAGTCTTCTATAAAGCTAAGTAACACATTGGGGAAACTTTTTTCTTGCTCCAGAACCGATGTCAGAAAAAGTTAATAATTGTATTTCTTGTGGGAAGCAAATACCTCATAAGGACTTTCATTCTTACTGTGTTCCTTGCCTAGGCCCTGATCATATCTTTCTGGGTTGTCGGTTTTGTGCTAGATTTAACCATCGCACTATTAAGCGTCGGTATGATTTTGCCTTAAACTACTTTGGTCACAGTTTTAATTATCCAGAAATGTCGTCGGAAAGCCATCCGACTACCGGAGTTCACAAAAAATGCAAAGAAAAAGAAAGGACGCCGAGGCCCAAAACCACTGACGAAGCTTCTCCTAAGCCAGTCGCCAGTTTGCAGGTTCTCAGTGAGGTGCTTTTGCAGCCCCTGACGACCACTACTTTAGAGTCGCAGGCCGCTACCGACTCCCACGTGGAGTCGGCCATGCCGCTGGAAACTCAAAAGTATTGGAGCCTCGGATGCTAATCCTTCAGATGGGTCCGAAGCCGCTGAGCAGGCACCGGCTTTGGAGGGTGTATTCAGACCCAAACATCTATACATTACACTGACATCAAAGGTAAAGACTAAAACTCCTTCAAAGGCAAAGAAGCAAACTCAAGAGCCACGTGGACAGGCCTCCATGCCCAAAAAACAGATGCTCAAAATGGCCGAAGACTTGATTACCTTGATCAGGAGTTCCCATCCCCCTCCTGATAAGAGGCCTAGGCAAGAAGACTGACTGTGAATCTTCAGATCAGGTTTCCATTTCTTCTGATTCCTCTTCTGATCAGGAATATTCTTTTCCCCCATGAGGATTCTGATGCTGAAGAATCCATTCCTTCAGCTTCTCCTCCTGAGGACTACTCTTTTGGGGAAATCTTACATACCATGAGGGAGCATTTCCACTGGGAGAGCCAAGATTTTTCAGAATCTAAAAAGAGGCTCAGGGTTTTCCTGATGTTCATCGTGTTACCCTGCTGCAGTCATCACACTTGGGTTATCTTGTCGTCAGGCGGTCCCGCAGTCGGCCTGAATTCCAAAGTCTTGGTCCGGTGTCAGTTGCTGTCGTCTCTTCCCTGATGTCAGTGCGCCAGGGGTGTATATAATGCATCCGACGCCATTTTCTTCAGTCTTTCTTGCCATGCAGTGCCCGAAGCAGAAGCAGTTCGCAAGTGCCGGTCGGCTGACTCCTGAGATTTTCAAAGTCGAATTTCAGATCCAAAGTCTTCAATAAAGCTAAGTACCCCGTTGGGGAAACTTTTCTTGCCTCGGACCGATGTCAGAAAAAGTTAACAATTGTATTTCTTGTGGGAAGCAAATACCTCATAAGGATTTTCATTCTTACTGTATACCTTGCCTAGGCCCAGACCACGACGTCACTGGTTGTCGCTTTTGTGCTAGGTTCAATAAGCGTACTATTAAAAGACGCTTTGATTTCGCATGACACTACTTCGGTAGAAAATGTAACTACACAATGCCGTCGGAGCAACCGACTACCGGCGGGCACAAAAAAACGCAAGGATAAGGACAGGCAGCCTAGACCCAAGCCAGACACAGAGGCCTCGGCTGGGTCGGTCTCCGGTTCACCGGTTTTCAGTGAGGCTCCTATGCAGCCCCTGGCTACCGCAGATTTGGAACCAGGGACCACTTCGGAGCCTTTGACGGAGAGTGTTAGGCCGAAGCAGCCATTTTGTTTAGCCCCTACTGACGACACTGCAGAAAGAGATGTCGGTGCTGCAGAAACACCTTCGGTTTCTGAAGGTGTCTTCAGACCGATGACGTTTACCATAAAAACGTATCCTAAGCTTAAGACTCCTATTAAACCTAAAAAGACTGCACTTCAGTTCAAGGCCCCATGCCTAAGAAACAGGTGCTTAAAATGGCGGAAGAGTTGATCTCTTTAATCAGGGGTTCCCAACCCCCCACCCCGACAAAAGGCCTAGACAAGAGGAAGATTATGCCTCCTCTGATCAAGTGTCTATTTCCTCAGGCTCCTCTGAGGACCAAGATTACTCTTTTCCCCCTTATGAAGATTCTGATGCTGAGGATTCCATTCCCTCAGCTTCTCCCCCTGAAGACCACTCCTTTGGGGAAACTTTACACACTATGAGGGAACATTTTCACTGGGAAGGTCAGGACTACTCTGACTCAAAGAAAAGGCTCAGAGAGTTTCTTTTACTCCCCCAGCACAGACCTCTTGCCATCCCCCCAGTTTTAGATATTGTTGATGATGTTTACTTAGAATCTAGTTTGAATCCAGATTCTCTGCCACCTGCTCCAGCCAAACCAGACATATATTATATATTATAGAGTGCCTGACTCCCACAAATTCCTTTATAAAAGCCCTGTTGCTGATCCAGAGACTATCTCCCAGGGTCCCAAAGGGTCTGTTATACGTAGGCATGCTTGGTCAAAGGAACAAACTCTGCCTGATCATGTTAAAGCAAAGCTTCTAGATGCTCCCTTACAGCAGGATGTCCTATCTGGAGTTAAAGCAGAAGAAGTCTTAAAGAAAATCGAGGATAAGGCAAAATCTATGCAGACAGTCAAAGATTTTCTACAGGTACAGTCCCCTCGCTTCAGCAGGAATTGGCCAACAAAAAATTGGTCCTTTCCAGCTACTGACAGACCACAGAGGGGTAAATACAAATGCCCAAGAGGCAGAGGGCAACCACAAGCCCAATTCAAACCTCGACAATGGGGCACTGCAACACAGAAGGGAGGAGAAGACAGGCCCCAAACTACTAGAAGGCAAACTCAATGGCTTACACCTCATGTGGCCAAGCAACACTCTCTTGGCAGCTCCCTTGGGAGGAAAACTAGCACTTTTTTCAGACAACTGTCACATCGTCACAAAGGACAAATGAGTCCTAGACATAATTTCACGAGGATACAGATTCCATTTCCACACCTTGCCAACGAAAAGAGGAATGCCACACCTGCCACAAAATCAATGGGCAGAGGCACAAAAACAAATTACAGCTCTCATGGACATGAGAGCCATTCAACTGGTACCTACATGGGAGCAAGGCTAAGGATTTTACTCAAGACTCATTCTAGTCCCCAGAAAGGACCATGCCTGGAGACCAATTCTGGACCTTTCATTTCTAACCGCCTTCTTACTAGTACCCAAATTCAAGATGCTAACACTGCAGCAGCTTCTTCCCATGTTGGGCAAGAAAGCATGGCTAGTAACATTGGACCTCAAGGAGGCATACCTGCATGTCCCTATCAGACAAAGTTGCAGAAGATACCTCCGTTTCATTGCAGGTTCAACCATTACCAATTCTCTGCACTGCCCTTTGGCTTATCCACTGCGCCCAGGGTCTTCACAAAATGCCTGGCACCAGTAATTGCATACTGCAGACAAAGAGGAATTCAAATATACCCATACCTGGACGACTGCCTCATCCAAGCAGAAAACAAGGACATCCTCTTACAACATCTGGCTTTTGTAAAACATCTTCTAAGTTGCCTGGGGTACACAGTAAATGAAAAGAAATCAAAACTAGTACCCTCACAAAATATGACATTCCTGGGGCCAGCTTGAATACAACGGCCCAGAAGGCTTATCTGACGCCAGACAAACAACTACAACTGACTCAATATTTCAAAACAATGGCAACAAAGACCCAACTCCCTGCAAGAAAAATTCTACAGGCCTTGGGCTTCATGGCATCTTGCATACTACTAATACCATTTGCAAAGCTGCATATGAGGAAATTACAGTGGTACCTAAAAAGCGTATGGTCTCAACACAGCCACAGCTTGTACACAATGATATCTCTCATTCCCTGCCTTCAACAAGAGTTTCTATGGTGGTCACAGGCATGTCACCTCAACAAGGGTCAGCCTTTCACCTTGCCCCCAGCCAGGCAAACTGACAACAGATGCATCGGACTACACTTGGGGGGCACACATGGCAGGACGGTGCGTTCAAGGCATATGGACTGCAGATCAAAGGAATCTGCACATCAATCAAAAAGAGATGCTAGCTGTACAGAATGCTCTGACAGCCTTCAAGAACCTATTACATCCAGGACAACTTACAATAAGGACGGACAACACCACAGTAATGTGGTACATAAACAAACAAGGGGGTACACACTCCTACCCTCTATGCAGGCAAGCAGTGACCTTGTGGAACACAGCACTGGCTTACCAAGTTCAGTTACAAGCTCAATTCCTGCCAGGAAAAAAGAACACATTGGCAGACGACCTCAGCAGAAACATCATGGATCCCCACGAGTGGAAACTGGATCCACAAGTATTTGCAATGATAACTCAAAAATGGGGCCTCCCAGACATAGACCTGCTTGCCAGCCCCCCAAACTATCAGCTAACAAAATTTTGTACAAGGACACTTCACCATCAAACTTGGAAAGTGGACGCACTCTCATTCAGTTGGAAAAAACTGACAGTATATGCCTTCCCTCCATTGCCTCTTCTCACAAAGGTGCTTCTGAAAGTCAGAAAGGAGAGACCACGACTGATACTCATAGCCCCAGACTGGCCACGCCAGCACTGGTACCCACTATTAAGGAATATGGCCCAGGGCCCACCTTGGATTTTACCACAAATTGCCCATTTGCTCACACAGCAAAACAATCAGATTCTACACAGCCAGCTCAAAACCTTAAATTTGGCTGCATGGCAAATCACCTAAGCATCCAGCCGGCTCCTCTTCCTCAAGCAGTTATGGATGTTATTCTGGAAGCTAGGAGGCCCAGCACCAGGAAGGCATACTTGGACAAATGGAAAAGGTTTTGCACCTGGAACCAAGCTAAAGGCCAAAATACCCTTCAGCCTCACATGCCTCAGATTCTACAGTGTTTAACTGAGATGTTGCACAAACGACTTTCTTTTTCTTACATTAAAATCCACGCATCAGCTATTTCAGCCCACTACAACTCGGATCCACCCTTATTTTCGCATCCATTTCTAAGGCAGTTCCTCAGAGGGGCAAAAAACATTAAGCCCCCCAAGAGAGCACCTACACCAACATGGGACCTCAATTTTGTTCTGGATAAACTTGCGCTATCTCCCTTTGAACCAGCTTTCTCTGCTGATCTAAAGTTTATATCATGGAAGACTGCCCTGCTGCTAGCAATAACTTCAGCCAGAAGAGTCTCAGAGCTGCAGGCACTAATGGCAGTGGAACCTTTCCTCATTTTCCATCAAGACAGAGTTTCTCTACGAACTAATCATTCCTTCATGCCTAAGGTGGTATCCAGTGTGGCTTTAAATCAAACCATCCACTTACCCACCTTCTTTCCAAATCCACAGAACAAAGGAGAAAGACTCTTGCATTCCTTGGACATTCACAGGTAACTTCGTTACTACTTGGATAAAACTAAGGTTTTCAGAAAATCTGACCAGCTCTTTGTATCCTATGCTACAGCTTTGCAAGGGAAGGCTATATCAAAACAGACCATTTCCAAATGGATAGGACATTGCATTTGTTTTTGCTATACCCATCATGGGAAACCAGTTCCTGCTACCACAAGGCCCCACTCTACCAGGGCAACAGCTACATCTACAGCCTTCCTCAGGGGGGTCCCAACCAAGGAGATTTTGGAAGCTGCAACATGGAGTTCAGTACACAGCTTCACCAAACACTACCACTTACCACTTTACTCTAAGACTAGAGCTGGCTTCGCCACTGCAGTTCTGCAGGGCCTTCTAGCCTCCGCTAACCCTCTTTGACTCCTCCTCCCATCCTTAGCTTTGGGATTCTACCCAAGTGTGATGACTGCAGCAGGGTAACACGATGAACATAGTACAGTTTTGTACCTACCATAAATGTAGATGTTCGAGTGTGCACCCTGCTGCAGTCCAGGTTACCCTCCCTCCATCCCCTCTGATCTAACTGACTAAATCTTTACAATACCTTCCTGATGTATTTGCTTATAGCTGGAGGGATGTTGTGTTTGTGCTAAATTTCTTAAATTGGTACTAATTACTGACCACCTTTTTGGGGGCACCTGACATCTGGGGCAAGAAAAACTGAAGCAAATGGTGTCGGATGCATTATATATACCCCTGGCACACTGACATCAGGGAAGAGGCGACAGCAACCGACGCCGGACCAAGACTTTGGAATTCAGGCCGATTGCGGGACCGCCTGACGACAAGATAACCCAAGTGTGATGACTGCAGCAGGGTGTACACTCTAACATCTACATTTATGGTAGGTACAAAACTGTACTTTACTACCCCAGCACAAGCCACTAGCCATCCCTCCTGTGTTAGACATAGATGTGAATCTTCAGATCAGGTTTCCATTTCTTCTGATCAGGAATATTCTTTTCCCCCCATGAGGATTCTGATGCTGAAGAATCCATTCCTTCAGCTTTTCCTCCTGAGGACTACTCTTTTGGGGAAATCTTAAGTACCATGAGGGAGCATTTCCACTGGGAGAGCCAAGATTTTTCAGAATCTAAAAAGAGGCTCAGGGATTTCCTGTTACTACCCCAGCACAAGCCACTAGCCATCCCTCCTGTGTTAGACATTGTAGATGTGTTTTCGGAGTCTAGTCTTACCCCTGACTCCTTACCTCCAGCTCCTGTTAAGCCTGACAGATATTACAGGGTTCCTGACTCACATAAATTCCTTTTTAAAAACCCTGCTGCAGACCCAGAAACTATTTCTCAGGGTCCCAAGGGAGTCGAGGCTTCCGCTGCAAAAAACCCTACCTCTTCTGACAGGGATTCCAGGGCACTGGATAGATGGGGGAAAAAAGGTTTACACATCTGCTACCTTGGCTATAAGGGCCTTAAACTGTCAGTTTCATATGCTCAAATATCAGCAACATGTCATGTCATTGCTTAAACAGAAAATGTTGTTAAACTCTGAATGTGCAGAAAACAAGGAAATGCAGGATAAATTGCATGCAGCTGAACAAGTTGGAAAGCATACTTTGCAATGTGATTTTGATTCTTTAGAGGCCTGCTTGCAGAGCTGCAGTTACAGGTTCTGTAATTAGAAGGCATGCTTGGTTAAAGGAACAAAATCTGCCTGATCATGTTAAAGTTAAATTATTAGATGCACCTTTACAGCATGATACTTTGTTTGGTGTTAAGAAAATGGAGGACAAGGCTAAATCTATGCAAACGGTCAAAGATTTCTTACAAGTACAGCCACCTAGGTTTAGTAGACACTGGCCAACAAAGAACTGGTCCTTTCCTGTGTCAGACGGACCGCAAAGGGGCAGACCCAGATGCCCTAGAGGCAGATCCCAGGCGCGAGGTTCATACAGGTCAAAGCAATGGGGCGCTTCTACCTCCAAAAGTGGAGAAGACAAATCACAACCTTACAGGAAACAGTCCAAATGTCTTCTCCCTGGCAGTACCCTTAGGGGGAAAATTAGCACTTTTTTCTCAAAACTGGCACATTATAACCCAGGACAAGTGGGTTCTAAATATCGTGTCACAGGGCTACAAGTTCCATTTCCATACCCTGCCAAATGCAAACGGCTGGCCAGATCTGCCAAAAAATCAATGGGCAGAGGCACAAAAACAAGTCTCATCCCTCATGGACATGAGGGCCATTCAGCAAGTGCCAGAGCAAGAACTGGGACAAGGATTTTACTCAAGACTGTTCTTGATACCCAGAAAGGACAAGGCCTGGAGGCCAATACTGGACCTATCGATTCTGAACACATTCCTGGATATACCAAAATTCAAAATGTTAACTTTCCAACAGCTTCTGCCCATGCTGGGCAAGAACGCTTGGCTTGTAACTTTAGACCTAAAAGAGGCACACCTGCAGCTCCCAATAAGGCAAACATGCAGAATATACCTCAGATTCAAGGCTGGCTCAATGCATTACCAATTCTCTGCCCTGCCCTTTGGCTTATCTATTGCGCCCAGGGTCTTTACAAAGTGCCTGGCACAAGTAATTGCATTCTGCAGACAAAGAGGAATACAAATTTATCCTTACTTGGACGACTGTCTAATTCAAGCAGAGAACAAGGAAACCTTCTACAGCATCTGGCTTTTATGAAAAAACTCCAACATGCCTAGGATACACAGTCAACGAAAAGAAATCAAAACTAGTGCCCTCTCAAGAGATAATATTCCTGGGTGCAAGCTTAAATACAACTGCCCTGATGGCTTATCTCACGCCAGACAAACAAAGGCAACTGACTATCTACTTCAAAATGTTAGCAACAAACGCCCAGTTATCTGCAAAAAAAAGTCTGCAGGCTTTGGGCTTCATGGCATTCTGCATCCTTCTAATTCCATATGCAAGACTGTATATGAGGAAACTTCAATGGTACCTAAAAAGTGTTTGGACTCAACATTGCCACAGCCTGGAAACTATAATTACTCTCATTCCCTGCTTATAGGTTCATAGGTTCATAGGTTGAGGGCATTTACAGCCCATCGCTTTGTGGCTTAGGCCACCCCTTTAGTATGGGGAACTCATATACCCATATTTTTCTGTGCCCTGTCGAGCAGTGACACTGAGGTAATCCTGGTATATCTGGTATATCTCATGTATCTCCCATCCATTGGTCAAGATTTCTCTTGAACAAGGCCAGCGAGGTGCTCTGCCTCACACATGTAGGGATTTTGTTCCACAGCATAGGAGTCTTTGGGTGATGAATCTATCCCTCCAGCACGCCCTATTAATAGCCGTGTCAAGGTTTAGTCTCCCGCCCTTGTGGCTCTGATGGATCTAGATTTTGAGGTGAAGCATATTCATCAAATCTGGGTTTGACATGGCCTTGTATGTTAGGCAAAGGTCACCTCTGGCAAGCTGATGGAGCGCAAGCGACTGAATAGAGCTGGAGTTCTTTCAGTCGGGCAGCATAGGACAGATTTTTGAGACCCTTTATCCTTTTGGTGAGGAACTTTGTGGCCTCTCCAGCTGCTGCAAGTGTCGGGTCAGATACATCCGAATGGGGCATTGTACTCAATCATTGGTCTGATGAGTGATGAGTAAAGGAGACTATGACCTCCTTGATCTAGATGAGAATCCCTTCATGATAAGGTGGGCAATGTAGAAGGTCTTCCTAACTACTTTAGCTACATGGGTGTCGAATGACCGACTACTATCAACCTGGGTCCCCAGGTCCCTGATAACTTCTTCTGTGCTCAGTGGATTGCCACCTATTTGGTAGCTAGGGTAACCTTGTTTTTCCCAGGGTATGACTATGCATTTTTGGCATTTAACTTTAGGCCGTGGCTCTGGCACCAGTTATCCGCTTCTGTGAGACCCTTCTGAAGGATATCTGTGTCAGATGTTTTCTACTATGGCGCCCAGTTTGCAGTCATCTGCAAACTTTGTCAGCCATAACCCTCCTGTGTTTGCTTGTACTTCGAAAAAGTAGATAAACAAGAGTGGGGGCCAGGACTGAGCCCTGTGGGACACCACTTGTGACAGGCTTTGAGTCTGACATGGCGCAGCAGCTCTGACCCTGTGGGTTCTGTCATCAGCCAGTTTGCCAGTTTGCAACCCATCTTGTGATGTATGGGTTGACATTTAAGCTGATGAGTTTTTCAATGATACCCGAATGGGGTATTGTATCGGCCTTAGCCAGATCGAGGTAGGCTGTATGGACTGCCTTTCCCTCATCAATGGCTTTGGTGACTTTCAAAAAGTCAACCAAGTTTAAAAGGCATGATCTGCCTTTTGACAAGCCAAACTGGGTTGGATCCAAAGTCTGCAAATTCCTATGTCTTTATTTATGAGGTCCATTATGATCCTCTCCATGGCTTTGCAGATAAGGCTTCAAGCAAGCCCACTGCCGGGTCAGGGGTCCAGGGTCGGTGGCGGCAATCTTGGTGAGTGTGGTACCACAGCTTGCGCCACCCCCTGGGTAAATGATCCAGAGGTAAGACTTTGATTAAACAGCTGTCCTAGCTGTGGGTTTAATTCTTGAGTTCATGGATGGCACACACAGCCGGGGACACCATCAGGTCCATGGATGCTGTGTTTTTTTGCTTTGGAGAGATTCTCTCACTGGGCGCTGGAGATGTTTGGGGGGCTGCTTTCGTTTATATAGATATCTCTCCTTTGGGGGGGAGAAGTTTGCACTGAACCTGTCAGCCAGTATGTTGGCAATGTCTGTAGGATCAGTAATCTTCACATCATTTTGAACTAGCTCTGAGCATATCTGGGAGTTTCCTCCCAGGTTTCTAACATAGCTAAAGAAGGCCTTATGATTGTCTTTTGAGTCTTTAGCTATTTTTCTCTCGAAATTTGCTTTGGATGATTTTATGAGAGCTCTTAGTTTTTTACTTATAGTGATCAAGGGTGTCTTACCTTTTAAGGATTTTGCTCTATCTTGTAGTAGCTTCCTCCTTTTGTTGTAGAGTTTGTTTATGGCTTGCAACAGGAGTTTCGATTGTGGGCAAAGGCTTGTCACCAAAACAAGGGACAGCCATTCACATTACCCCCAGCCAGGCAGACACTAACAACGGATCCATCAGATTATGCCTGGGGGGGCCCACATGGCAGGAAGATGCATTCATGGAACATGGACCTCAAACCAAATACATCTGCATATCAATCAAAAAGAGATGTTAGCTGTTCAAATTACCCTGACAGCCTTCAAGGACCTACTTCATCCAGGACAACTACTGATAGGCAGACAACACCACGGTCGTGTGGTATATAAACGAGCAGGGGGGCACACATTCTTACCCCCTTTACAGACTAGCCATGACTTTGTGGGACACAGCATTGACTTACCAAGTACATCTGCAGGCACAATTCCTGCCACAAAAGAAAAATACTCTGGCAGATGAACTAAGCAGAAACCTCATGGATCCCCACGAGTGGCAGCTGGATCCACAAGTCTTCAGCATGATAACAAGGAAATTGGGATGCCTCGACATAGATTTATTTGCTTCCCCTCACAACTACCAACTAAAGAGATTCTGCACAAGGATTTATCACAGACAAGCATGGAAAGTGGACGCCCTATCCTTCAGCTGGAAAAACCTATCAGTATACGCCGTTCCCCCTCTGCCTCTCCTTCCCAAGTTACTCCTAAAGGTCAGACAGGAGAAGCCAAAGATGATCCTGATTGCACCAGACTGGCCCCGCCAGCACTGGTACCCAGTATTAAGGAGCTTGTCTCAATGCCCAGCTTGGACTTTACCTCAAGTACCGCATCTACTGTACCAGCGAAACAATCAGATCCTGCACAGCCAGCTCAGGACTTTAAACCTGGCAGCATGGCAGATAATGTAGTCACACAAAACACACCTCTCAGCAAAGCTGTGATGGATGTCATTTTGGAAGCCAGAACGCCTAGTACTAGGAATTCTTATGCTGGGAAATGGAAGAGATTCTGTGCTTGGAACCAGGCACAAGGAAAGTACAGTTGTGTACACCTACCATAAATGTAGATGTTCGAGTGTCTTCACTGTTGTAGTCATAACTGTAGGGTGTTCCTGCCGGCAGGCAGCCCGAGGTCGGCCAGAATCCCAAAGTCTGGGTCCGGCGTCGGCTGTACAAGCCAGTACCCTGACGTCAGCACGCTCTAGTACATAGCCCTCAGCCGACGCCATCTTCACTGTTGCAGTCATAACTGTAGGGTGTTCCTGCCGGCAGGCAGCCCGAGGTCGGCCAGAATCCCAAAGTCTGGGTCCGGCGTCGGCTGTACAAGCCAGTACCCTGACGTCAGCACGCTCTGGTACATAGCCCTCAGCCGACGCCATCTTCTCCAGCCTTTCTTGCCCTAGATGTCAGAAGTCCCCAATAAATCATAAATGAATCCCACTAGGAAACACAAATACACCACAAAAAGAGAAAAAGAGGGGATAGGAGGAGGAAACCAACTGCAACAGTGAAGACACTCGAACATCTACATTTATGGTAGGTGTACACAACTGTACTATGTTCATCGTGTTTCACTGTTGCAGTCATAACTGTAGGGTGGAATCCCAAAGCAGTGAAAAAAGGGAGGAGGTTTAAACAGAAGAAGGGGCAGCAAGAAGACCCTGCAAAACAGCAGAGGCAAAGCCTGCCCTGGTCTTAGAATACAAAGGGAGATTGTAGTGCTTGGAAAAGTATGCACAGAACTCCAAGTGGCAGCTTCCAAGATATCCTTGGTAGGAACTCCCCTGAGAAAAGCTGTAGAAGTAGCAGCTGCTCTAGTAGAATGACTTCTCACAGTACCTGGAAATTGTTTCCCATGATGAGTGTAACAAAATCTTATTCCATAAGAAATCCATTTGGAAATAGTTTGTTTGGAAATAGCCTTTCCAAGAGAACTGGAGGCAAAAGAAACAAACAATTGGTTAGATTTTCTGAACTCTTTAGTCTTGTCCAAATAAAATCGTAACTGTCTGTGCACATCCAAGGAATGCAAAATCCTTTCCCCTTTATTCTGAGGATTAGGAAAAAAGGTAGGAAGGTGAATTGTTTGATTCAAAGCCACTTTCGAAATCACCTTAGGCATGAAAGTAGGATTGGTTCTCAAGGATACTCTGTCCTGGTGAAAAATAAGGTATGGTTCCACAGCCATGAGAGCTTGCAACTCTGAAACCCTTCTGGCAGAAGTCAAAGCTAACAAAAGAACTGTCTTCCAAGATAAAAACTTAATATCTGAAGATGCAGCAGGCTCAAAAGGAGGTAAGTTTTTCTAAAACATAATTAAGATCCCAAGCAGGAACAGGAGGGGTCCTGGGAGGCCTTAAATTCTTAGCCCCTCTCAAGAATTGTCTCACCAAAGGATGAGAAAAGACAGGGGGATCAGTATTGAAATGAGCAGAAATAGCAGAAGCATGAATCTTAATGGAAGAAAAAGAAAGTCCATTAGACAAAAGATCCGAAAGGTAAAGCAAAATAGAAGAGAGATCAGGTACCAGAGGGTCCAAGCCTCGGTCCTGCATCCAAATGCAAAATCTCTTCCATTTAGAGGCATAGGATTTCCTAGTGCTAGGTCGTCTAGCTTCCAAAAGAACATCCAAAACTTGTTTGGGAAGACTAGAAGAAATCAAATTCATTTGAAGAGCCAAGCTGCCAGGCAAAGGGTCTTGAGATTGGAATGTAGCAACTGACCCTGATGCTGGGACAGAAGAGAAGGGTTCAGAGGAGAATCCAAGGAGGCTCCAAGAACAGGTGCTTTAAAGTTGGATACCAAAACTGTCGAGGCCAATTTGGAGCAATCAAGATGAGGAACTTGGGCTTGTCCTGTTTTATCTTTAGTAATATCCGAGGAAGAAGAGGAAGAGGAGGGAAGGCATATCCCGAAAGGTTTCTCCAGCTGAAGGACAGGGCATCCACTTTCCAAGCTGTTTTGTGGAATGACCTGGTGCAAAAGAGAGGCAGCTGATGATTGAGATGGGATGCAAACAGATCTATCCGGGGGCATCCCCAAACTGCAGTAATCCTGTTGAATAAGTTGGTGTCTAGCATCCATTCATGAGGATCTAAAATGTTCCTGCTCAGGCTGTCTGCTAAGAGATTCTGTTCTCCTGGTATGAATTGGGTCTGGAGATGTAGATTCAGATTTAGAGCTGTGTCCCATAAAGCCATAGCTAGTCTGCAAAGGGGGTACGAATGAGAACCCCCCTGCTTGTTTATGTACCACATGACTGTGGTGTTGTCTGTGTAAATCAAAAGAGGTCCTGGATGCAAAAGGTTCTTGAAGGCTAGAAGAGCATTTTGAACTGCCAACATTTCCTTCAGATTGATGTGCCAGTGAAGATGATCCTTTGTCCAGGTTCCCTGCTGGCAATTGCCTAGAAAATGTGCTCCCAAGCATAATCCGAGGCCCCTTGGTTATGATTTGAGAAGGTTGTGGAAGGCGGAAAGGCTTTCCTTCGTTTAACGCACACACCCTGGACCACCAAAGGAACTCCTTCTGGAGGCAGGGGATCAGAGGAATCAGAGTGTCCAGATCGTGGTAATGCTGCGACCATACACTTTTCAGATACCATTGAAGCTTTCTCATATGAAGCCTTGCATTTGGAATCAACAGAATTCAGGAAACCATGTAGCCCAGTGCCGGCAGGAATTTCCTTGCAGTGAGCTGAGGTAGAGTTGCCAAAGTCTTGAAAATTGAAGCCAGCTGTATTTGTTTTTCTGTAGTGAGGAAGGCCCTTTGTAAGGTTGTATTTAAGAGGGCTCCCAGAAATACCATTTGTTGAGAAGGGATCAAATGTGACATTTTTGTGTTCACTGAAAATCCCAGTAGGAGGAGAAGACATTGAACAAAATCCAGATGTTGAAGTAAAAGATCCTTGCTGTCTGCCTGAATAAGGCAGTCGTCCAAATAGGGGTAAATCTGAATCCCCTGGAGTCTGCAATAAGCCACTACTGGTGCCAGGCACTTGATAAAGACTCTGGGCGCAGTAGATAAACCAAAGGGCAGTACAGAGAATTGAAAGTGTCTCGAACCTGCCTTGAACCTGAGGAATTTCCTGCGTTCCTGCCTGATGGGAATGTGTAAATAAGCTTCCCTTAGGTCCAATGTCACCATCCAGGTGTCCTGAGAGAGCATTGGAATCAGCTGCTGCAGAGTAAGCATCTTGAATTTTGGAATTTCCAAAAAGGTGTTTAACACAGAAAGGTCCAGAATAGGTCTCCATGAGCTTTGTTTTCTTGGAACCAGAAACAGTCTTGAATAAAAACCTTTTCCCATCTCTGAGAGTGGAACAGGCTCTATGGCTCTCATGGCCAGAAGAGCATCCACTTGATCTAAGGCCTCTGACCACTGATGTTTTGGCAGATCTGGCCAACCGAAAGCCCTTGGCAAGGTATGAAAGTGGAATTTGTAGCCTTTTAAAATCACGTCCAATACCCATTTGTCCTGGGTAATATGAGTCCAATTTCTGTAAAAGAGAAAGTTTTCCTCCAAGAGGGGCATCCAGGTAAAGAGGTCCTGTAGCCCAACCGAGAGAGTCATTGAGCTTGCTTTCTTTGAGATTGGGATCTGTCTTCTCCCCTTCTAGGTGAAGAAGCAGTCCATTGTCTCGATCTGTAGGAGGCCTGAGCTTGGCCACGACCTCTGGAGCGTCTATATCTTCCCCTTTGAGGCCTGTCAGACGTGGAAAGGACCAATTTTTGGAGGGCCAATTCCTGGAAAATCTAGGAGGCTGAACTTGCAAGAAATCTTTCACAGTTTGCATAGATTTTGCCTTTTCTTCCATCTTTTTAATAACCTCCTCAGCCTTAGATCCAAAAAGAACATCATGCTGAACAGGGGCATCTAATAATTTGGCCTTAACCTGTTCAGGCAAACTTTGCTCACGAAGCCAAGCATGTCTCCTGATAACAGTACCAGAGGCTGCGGCCCTGCAAGAAGCATCCAAAGCATGAAAACCACAATGCAAGCTATGTTTGTTCGGTTGTTCAGTTGCATGCAATACATCCTGTAGTTCCTCATCTTCTGCACATGCAGGAAGGGAGGCAAGCTTTTGCTTTAAAACAGACAAAAGAAATTGCTGATACTTAAACATATGAAACTGGCAATTTAAAGCCCTAACAGAAAGGGTAGCAGAAGTATATACCTTTTTGCCCCACCTGTCTAAGGCACGAGAATCCTTCTCAGAGGGAATAGGATTCTTTGAAGTAGCAACTTTAGCAGCCTTAGAACCCTGAGATATAGTTTCAGGATCTGCAGAAGGATTCTTAAACAAGAACAAATGAGACTCAGGAACCCTATAAAACCTATCAGGCTTAGAGGGAGCAGGAGGCATGGAATCAGGATTCAAATTAGCCTCAGAAAAAGCATCATCCACAATGTCAAGAACAGGAGGGATAGCCAAAGGCCTATGTTGAGGAAGAAGAAGGAATTCTCTAAGCCTCTTCTTGGAAGCAGAATAATCCTGACCTTCCCAATGAAAATGTTCCCTCATCTCATGTAAGGTTTCCCCAAAAGAAAAATCTTCAGGCGGAGAGGCAGAGAGTCCTCAGCATCCGAATCCTCATAAGGAGGAAAAGAATATTCCTGATCAGAGGAAGAGACAGAAGATATAGAAGCCTGGTCAGAGGAATCCATAGGAACATCCTGTCGAGGCCTTTTCTCGGGGGGGGGGGGGGTGAGAACCCCTAATCATAGTAAGCAAATCTTCAGCCATCCTTAACAATTGCTTCTGTGTCCTAAGAGTAGATTCAGAAGTAGCTTGAGCAGGAGCTTTGGACTTAACAGGAGTCTTTGTCTTTGCCTTTGAAATAGTAATGTGAGTAGGCCTGAAAACCCCCTCAGAAGCCGGTACCTGCACAGCGGTTCTGGACCCATCCGAGGGAGCGACGTCCGAAGGTCCTGCAGCAGATAAAATAGAAGGCCTTGATGGCTCCCCATGGGAGTCCGTATCAAGCCATCGGTTCAGAAGTGGCGGACGACAGGGGCTGCAAAAGTGCCTCACTGACGACAGCCGAACCGGACGCCAGCTCCAGCAGCAACGAGTCCTGTTTGGACCTCGGAGGCCTGTCCTTGTCTTTGGCGCTTTTGAATTCCGGTAGTATCCGGCGACATTCTATAATTGAAGCGTCTGCCAAAGTAATTCAGAGCCCAGTCATTCGCGTTTGATAGTACGAATTAAACCTGGCACAGAACCGACAACAAGAAGCGTCGTGGTCAGGGCCTAAGCAAGGTAGACAGTAAGAGTGGAAATCTTTATGAGGTATTTGTTTCCCACACGTAATACAATTATTAACTTTTCTGACATCGGAGGAACAAGAAAAAGATTCTAACGGGTACTTAGCTTTGAGAAGAGAAGTAAGAACTTCGGACCGACAACAACCAAAAACGCTGTTCGAAAATCACCAACCAACGACTTGCGAGCTGCTTTCCACCGCACGGCAAGAAAGACTGGAGAAGATGGCGTCGGCTGAGGGCTATGTACCAGAGCGTGCTGACGTCAGGGTACTGGCTTGTACAGCCGACGCCGGACCCAGACTTTGGGATTCTGGCCGACCTCGGGCTGCCTGCCGGCAGGAACACCCTACAGTTATGACTGCAACAGTGAAACACGATGAACATCAGATACAGCTGTGCCAAATATTCCTCAGATTTTACAATACTTAACTGAGATGCTGGACAAAGCCTATCTTTCTCATCTATTAAAATTCATGCCTCTGCCATTTCGGCTCATTACAATGCAGAGCCACCAATCTTTTCTCATCCCTTATTAAAACAGTACCTCAGGGGCGCCAAAAATGTAAGGCCTCCAAGGAGATCACCAGTGCCTGCATGGGACCTCAACTATGTCTTGGAAAAACTCACCCTGCCTCCTTTTGAGCCAGCTGCTACTGCTGATATAAAGTTTTTATCTTGGAAAAAAGCTTTGCTCCTAGCAATAACTTCTTCAAGATGAGTTTCAGAGCTACAGGCACTCATGGCTGTGAAACCTTTCATCATTTTTTATCCAGACAGGGTCGCCCTGAGGACAAACCCAACATTTATGCCTAAAGTGGTGTCCAGTGTGGCTCTTAACCAAACCATTCATCTGCCAACTTTTTATCCAAATCCGCAGAACAGGGAGAATTCTGCATTCTTTGGACGTACACAGACAGCTTAGATTCTACTTGGTCAAAACCAAAGTTTTCAGAAAGAACAATTACTAGTGGCTTATGCTGCAAGATCACAAGGAAAGGCTATCTCAAAGCAGACTATTTCAAAGTGGATAGGCCACTGCATTTGTTTCTGCTACTTATACCATGGCAAGCCAGTGCCTAAGGGCATTAGGCCACATTCCACCAGAGCTGCAGCCACTTCAGCAGCCTTTCTCAGGGGAGTACCAACCAAGGACATTTTAGAGGCAGCTACTTGGAGTTCAGTGCACACCTTTACAAAGCACTATCATCTGCCACTCTATTCTAAATCCAGGGCAGGCTTTGCCACTGCAGTTCTGCAGGGCCTCATAGCCGCTCCTAATGCTGTTTACCTCCAGCCTCCCAACAATAGCTTTGGGACTCTACCCAAATGTAATGACTGCAACAGCAAAACACGAAGAACATAGTACAGT
The DNA here is from genome assembly GCF_019279795.1 of Protopterus annectens. Lineage (NCBI taxonomy): Eukaryota > Metazoa > Chordata > Ceratodontiformes > Protopteridae > Protopterus > Protopterus annectens. Next base: position 965,394,205 of record NC_056747.1, read on the forward strand.
TGTGTACACTTACCTTAAATGTAGATGTTCGAGTATATTCACTGTTGCAGTCCAGGTTACCCTCCTGCCATCCCCCTCTTTTCTGCTGGAACTTATCTTTCCTTCTCTGATTTATACAGCCTATGTGGTGTATTTGCTTGTAGATGAAGGTAAAGTTTATATTGCTGCATGTAGTTTTATATGTATAAATTTTGGCTACCCTTTTATGGGGCACCTGACATCTGGGGCAAGAAAAACTGAAGAAAATGGCATCAGCTGCTTCTTTTATACCCCTGACAACTTCACGTCAGGGAAGGAGCGACAGCAGCCGACGCAGGAACCAAGACTTTGGAATTCAGGCTGACTGAGGGCAACCTGCCAGCAGGATTACCCAAATGTAATGGCTGCAGCAGTGAATACACTCGAACATCTACATTTATGGTAAGTGTACACAACTGTACTTTATCTTCTTAACCTCCTCTCCACTTTCTACGTAGAAACATTCTGGTAACAGCTGTGCCTCTGAGAGAATTGTGTTTAGTTACATCTAAATGCACACAAAAAATGTTTGTAGTCTGCAGCTTGTGGCACTGTACACTGGTGTTCATTTTGTTCTTTCATTGCTAGCTGTCTGTCCTGGTTGTCTCTTATTATTATTATTATTATTATTATTATTATTGCTTTTTTTTTTTTTTTTTTAGAGGTTTTGTTTTCTGAAGTTGATAAGCTTACTTTGAAAAGCTACTCCTACTATTAGGAGTGAAACTAGCAAACACACTGCATGAGAAACAAGTGATACAGAATGTCTAAAACACTGAATTTTGGATTTAGGCAAATGAGTCCTGCAAGTGCAATGGTTGGAAAAACCCAAACCCTGCTACTGCACCAAGGATGGACCTACAGCAGCCTGCCGCCAGCCTGAGCGAGCCCTGTCGCAGCTGTGGACATGCATTAGGTAATTCTTCCTTATGCAGCAAATTGAATTGTATGGAAAGCATGCCTTTGCTTTTGGTACATAACTTGACAATTATGTGCATATGTATGTGATATTTGTTTTTAATAAATAAGATTAAAAGTAATTAAAAAACTTTTGTCAGTATGTATGGAATATATGTGTGTGAATGCTTTTAATTTATTCAAGTCTTTTGCATTTCTAATACCATGATAGGAATGGACCTCATTTCTAAGTCAAAGTACAATTAAAAAAAGAAATTTTTTTATTGTTTTTTAGTTTTTTTGTGGGTTAACCCAAAAAAACCTTCAAAACACCCCAATTGCCCAAAATTTTTTGCTCCTTTTCCTTTTAAAATTTTCCAATTTTTTTTTTTATTTAAAAAAGTATTTAGTAAATTTAAAATTAAATAAGACTTTTTAAAATTTTTTATGGGAACGTTTTTTAATGGGGGAAAGGGCTTGGGACCTTCTTCCACTTCCCTTATTTTTGTAAATCCTGTTTTTTTTATAAATTTTTTTTTCAAGTTAAAATTTCTGTAATAGCTTAATTTTAAAAAGCCCCTGCCCCTTTGTCCCCTTGGTTTTACAAAAAGTTAAAAGAAAACTTTTTAAAACTGGGATAGTTTTCAAATTTTAAAACAAAAAATAAAACTTTTATTTTAAAAAAGGCCTTTTTAAATTGGTAGGAATTTTAAAACCTTTTTGCTCTGACTCTAACCAAAAAGGTTTTTGGCAGTTTTTAAAAAATTTTGTTTTTTTTAAAAATTTTTTTAATGTTTTGTTTCATATTTTTTTTTTCTTTTTTTCCAACAAATACGTAAAGGGGATTTCTTTTTTGACAGAAATTTTGATGAAAAATTTTTATGTTTTTTTGTTTAAAAAGGAAGGGAAGGCCCCCCTAAAAGATTTTTTTCCCCCTGAATTTTTTTAAATTTTTTCCCGTGTTTTTTTGTTAAAATTTTAATTACCCAAAAGGGGCAATTTTTCAGATTGCCCCGAATTAGGGCCCCTTTTATTGCTGGGCCGAAAAGGGTTATTTATTTTTTTTCCCGTTTGGGTTAAAAATGTTTTTTCATAATGAAGAAAACCCCTGAATACCCGACCTTTTAAGGGAATGTTTTTTCCCTGGGTCCCGCATTCAAAGGGAGAAAGGGTGCTTTTTACCAAAGTTATTTTCAAATTGGGACCTTGGGTAATCTTTCCCATTTTTTTTGCCATTATCCTTTTTAAGTTTTATTAAATTTGTTTAAATTTCAATTTGGAATTAATAAAACTTTTGTTGAAAACGGCCCCTTTTCCTAGGTCCAAACCTTTCCCCCTTTTTGGGGCAAAATATTAAAGAAAAACCTTAAAAAACCCCGGGGGGAGGTTTTAAAATTAATCCGCAAATATCTTTTGCATATTTGGGGATAAACCCTGTAAATTTTTCTTTTGAAATAAATTTAAAAATTTTTTGGAGGGGTCTTATCCAAAAGGGGAAAATTTAAAAGGGGGTTTTTTGCAAAATGGGCTTTTTTTTTGTTTATAATTTGGATTTTTTCCAAAGTTTTTGTTTCAATTTAAAACCTTTCCCCTTTTTTGTTTTTTTTGGGTTTTTTTACAAAAAGGGAAGGGGGAAAAATTGGGGGAAAGAAGTAAAGGTTTGGGGTTTAAATTCCCCCAGTTTTTTAAAGAAATAATTTGGGGCCCACCCCCCGTTGGCCCCCTACCCGAAAATTAAGCCACCATGGCCAGTTTTTACCATGGTTCTTTTTTAAAAGGATGAACCAGAAGATTTTTCCCTAATTTTTCAGATTTTTTCCCCTTTTTAGAAAGTAAAAGGAAAAAACCCCGGAAAATTAAAACTGGAGGCAAGAACCTTTTTGGATTTTTATATTTAAACCCCTTTTTTTTTATGTTTTTTATTGGGTATAAAACAATGTGTTGTTCCCCTAAGAAAACATGGGGTCCCGGGGGAAAAAAACCTTACCCCGGGAAGGGGAATGAAAATTTTTCAGGCTTCAGCAAAATTTAAATGGAGATATTAAAGGGCCGTTTTTCCAAAACCAAAAAAGTTTTGTTTTTCAAGGGGAAGGCACCCCCCCTCCGGGAAATAAAAATTTCAAATATTACTCTGGCCCTTTTACCCTTTAGTATAATGCCCCTTTTAAAATGTTAATTTTCAAAACTTGTTCCTTTGGTTTTTAATCAAAATTTTGAAAATTAAGGGAAAATCCCAAAAACCCTAAATCCTAAAACCATGAGGACCATCCAAAAATTGTTTCCCTTTTTTGGTGTCAATACAGGTTTTGGGTTTTCCTTTTTATTCCGTATAGGGCCTTTAATAGACCTTTGTCAGCCCTAAATTTAATTTTTTATTTTTAGTGGTGGGGTTTTTTGAGGGACCTGGCCGGGGATTTTTTTCTTCCTTTTGTAACCCCTAAATTTTGAATTGTGGAGGGGAAAGGTCCCGTTCACAAAGAAGTTCTATTTTACAGAGCTCTTCCTTTTGGCATTAAAGTAAAGGGGACTTTTTCCTCTTTTTAAAATTTTTTGGAAAAAAGAATGGGTAACCATTTTGTTTCCCCCTTTCCCCGTATTTTTTGTTTGGTTTTTTGGGTTTTTGTAAAAGGTAAGGGCTTAAAAAATCCAAAGAATTAAATTTTTTTTAAATTTTAAAATTAAATTTTTAAAAAAAAATATTTGTAGCCACCCGCCCCGTGGGAGCCAAAAACCATGTGTTCCCAAACCATCCAAAATTTAATGTTTTAGGGATACGCCCGGGCATTTTGGCAAGGGGAATGAACCCCCAAAAAGGGTTTTTGCCATAACCCAAATTTCCCCCTGATTTTATATTTAAAAAAAATTTTAGGCAAAGTTAGTTTTGCCCAAAGAAACCTGGGACCTCCTAATGAACCTTTATCCCGGGGACCTTTTGAAAATTTAAACCCCCAAGGTTTCCCTTTTATGGGTTTTTTCATTTGAGAAGTAACCTTTCCCAAAAAGTCCCGTTTTTGCTCCCAAACAAAGGTTTTCCCTTTGGGGATTCCCGGGGTTAAGAAATAAAACCTTTAATTGGGGGGAAATGCCTTTTATCCAAAATAGAAGCCCCTTTTAATTTAAAAAATTCAAAGAGGGCTTTTGGTTTTCCCCCAAAAATTTTGTTTTCCCCAAATTTTTTTAAAAAATTTTTACGCTTTTGCATGGGGTTGGGACCCCCAACCCCCTTGGGGGTTTTAAAAAAAAAATTTTCCTGGAAATTTATACAGGGGGAGAAAACAATAAAAACCCCTTCCTTATAAGGTGATTTCCATTCCAAAATGTTTCAAAGGTTTCCAAAAACTTTTCCTCTTAATTTGGTCCTTTTCCTTTTGAACCCCCCAAAGTTTGGTTTTAAGGGTTTTTGAAGGTCCCCCTTTGCCCCCCACATTTATTGGTTTATTCCCGGAAATAAACCCAAAAAGGATTCCCCATACCCTGTTGCTTCCCCGGGGCTTTTTTGTAGGTTTTGCCTCCCCAACCCTTTTTTCGGCCCTTTTGGATTGTTCCCTTTCTGAAAAAGCCCAAATTGGGTTTGTAAGGTTTGCCCGGCGGGAGGCAGCCCCTGAAAGTTTAAATTTTGTTTTATTTTAAAAATGGGGCAAAGGTTTGTAATGGGCCCTTTAAAGGTGGGAAGGGGTTTTTGAAGGGGTTTTTTTTCCTTGTTAACCCATAAATTTTCATTTAAAACTACTCTTGGAAGAAACCCTGCCAAAACAAAAAGTTTTCCCCAACAAAGGGATATTTAAAGGGAAAAGTCCAAGTGTTCCCGGGAAAAAACAGGGCAAAATATCTGTGTTGCCCATTTTTGGGGTTAAAAAAGTGTTTTTAAAAAAAAAAAAAATAAAAGGGCCATTGGTTTCCCCTTTCCCTTTTGGGTGTGGGTTTTTTGTTTTTTTTGTTTATTTTTAGGAAGCATTTGTTCTGGGCCCAAATAACCCAAAAATAAATAATAAATATTATAATAATATTTATATTTATTTTTTAATATTTATTTTGTAGTTCCAAAACAGCCCCGGAGCACCCCGGAAAACCAAACCCCCGTTACTTTTTGGCCATTTGGTTATGTTCCCCTTTAAAATTTCCCAAAAAAAAACCCCCTTGGCATTTGGTTCCCAAAGGTGGTAAGAACAAAAACCCTTTTTAAAACCAGCCAATTTGGAACCCCCAAAATTTCCCCATAGTTTTATTCCCCTTCTTTAAAATAAGGGGGTTAAACAAATTTTTAAATGATTTCCCTTTTAAAAGGAAAGGGCCCCAAAATATTAATCCACAATTTCCCATCTTATATTAAAAAGGGTTAAAAAAGTTTTTTGGGAAAAAAGGGCTCGTCACATTTTTTTTTAAACCTTTTCCCCAAAACCAAATTAAAATTTTTTGAGATTTAAAACCCTTTTTTAACCTTCCCGTTTAAAAAATTTCAAGCAAAATTTTGGTTCCAAAATTAATATTCTGGGCCCCTTTTATTTTCCCAAAATGGGAAAGGTTCCCTAGATTTGGGGGAAGGAATTCCCGATCCAAAAATGATTTCTTGAATTTAGGGAATTTAAATACAAATGGGCCTTTAGGGTTAACCCCCCCAGAAATTTTTTTAGGGCCCATTTGTTTTAAAAAACTTTTCCCAAAAATTCCCCTTTTTTCATGTGTTTTTAAAATAAAGATCAAATATCAATAAAAACCCGAAAATTAAAAACAAATTTTTAAAAAAATTTTCTTAACCCCCAAAAGCCCCTACCTTATAAGGGGAATGGGGTTTTTTACCCTTTTAAAACTGTTAAAACCCAAAAATTTAAAAAAATTAATAAAATAAAAAAACCCCTTTTTAAAATTGAAAAGCTTCCCCCAAAAAAAATTTTTAAAACCCCCCTGGAAAGTTTTTGTTTTGGGGAAAATTTTTATAAAATTTCCCCCTTTGTTATTTCCCTTTGGGCCCCTTGGTTTAACTTTTTTAAATTAATTTTTTAAAAATTCCCAGCTGGAAAACCCCCTTAACCCCAAATTTTTTAAAAAATTTCCCCTTTGTAGGTTTTCCCTTGGGAAAATTAAAATTTTTGGGTTTTAGGCTGTCTCCCTTTTTTATTCAACAATAAAAACCCACCCCCCAAAATCCCGTTTAATGCCCAAATTTGGATAAAATTTTTTAAATTTTTGCCAGGTAAGGGGGCCCATCACCCTTTTCCCAAAAATTTTGTTAAAAACCCTTTTTTGTGGCCACAAGGTTTATTTTCTGGGTTCCCCTTTATTTTAAAGGGGGGTTTTGCAAGGGTTCCCATTCCTTTTTTTAAAATTAAAAATTTCCCCTTTTTCTTAAGAAATCATTTAAAAAGAACCATAAAGCCAAAGCAAAATAGATATCCACAACAAAGCCAGTGATAAAGGATAACAGTCCAAGTAGAATTCACACAGCAAATTTATTATAAATAACACGGTCAAACATCACTCTAGTGCTTCGGCCAAACAGCCTTCTTGGAGTTAATAAAACTCAGTTACACCAATAAAATAATTAACCAATAAAAAGCTACCTATCTACAAAAGAGCTTTCCAGCTACATTCCGTATTCAAACCAGCAGGTGTCAGGGTACCATATTTCAAAATAAAAACACGTTTCTTTAAACAATTAGTTTATTTTTTAGGAGAGAAACATTTTCAGCTATAACATGGTCCAATATACAGCCCTTAAGATCAGAATACCCCCCCCCCCATGAACAGTATTATAATGAACTGCCGAGGGGCTTTCATATTTATTCTTCTTAACGTATCTTGCATGTTCCTGTAGACTTACTCTAAAAGATTTCTTAGTCTCTCAGGAGCACCTCAAGGCATACAACACCCCATCAGTATCACATGTATATTGTGCTATTGGATTATGTCTAACACCATTAATATTGCCAAAAGACAACCACATAATGACATATAGAGCAACTTCCAGAGGCTCAAGTACCCAGAACAGAAATATCTTTAACACAGTCCAATTTAGGTATACAAAATTTACTAAGGACCACTATGTCTTTCACACTGCGTCCCTTCTTAAGGGACACTAATGGGGCTCCACACAAATTCTTAACATGACCTTTCCCTTTCAAAAGGAATGGCCAGAAATACTTAATACCATCAACTATATCCTGAGTCAATATATTAAACATGGTTCCAAAATAGACCTCTTTACCATCCTTAGGGCCATAACTAACTAGACTCATGTCAGCATTTTTTATTCCAATATTTTCATTCTTCCCATACAAATATTCCATATTAAATTCCTTCTCAAGAGCACTAAATCCCTCATTATAACCTCTCTGTTTAAACATAATGCAAGTACGAATAATTTCTTGTTACCAAACATTCACATCATTACATAGCCTACTCAGTCGTAAAATTTCTCCGTATGGCAAAGCATTCAGTAGATGGGGAGAATGACAACTTCTAGCATCCAAAAAATGCATTCCATCATTGAACTTACTATGAACTTAAATACTTATATGACCATTATCATGGCCGTCTAGCACCACATCCAGAAATGTAACCATTTTTCCACTCTGCAAACCATCCGACTTCCAACCAAAACGGTTCCTGTCCAAATCATCCACAAAATGTTTCACTAGTAGTTTACCGCCCCTACACATAAAGATCAAATCATCAATAAATCTGTAAAATTAAACTACATAGTTTTTTAAAAAAATCTAATTTATACAAAAATTCAACCTCCAAGAGACCCATGACCAAATGTGCATACATGGGGGCAGATGGAGCCCCCATAGCTGTACCCTGAACTAGCTGATTAATAACCCGATTAAATTAAAAAAAAATATTAACTAAACTAAAATACACCAAATCAATAACATAATGAGCCAACAGACTATCACCTAAGAAAAACTTTAAGGCCTCTAGGCCCACAGTGTGTTGAATATTTGTATATAAACTTTCACATTAATAGTTATCCAATTTGTCCCATACTGTTGATTTAATCTTTTCCAAAAAATCAAATTAATTTTATTATACAAATCCAACTTAGCTGAATAGGCATGTAACATAACCCCAATATTTTGTAAAAAAAAAAAAAAAATTCTGCTACTACTGTAGGTTGACCTGGTGGGGAAATTAAACTTTTATGAATTTTAGGTAAACAATGTCTGCATTAAATTTTACTTCAACATCCTGTTTTGATAGATAACCTAACTTGTATCCTCTCCCTAACAACTCCTGCAAATTGCTAATAGCCTCATGATATTCTGCAAGACTAGAGATTTTATAAACTTTTTCGCCAGATAAGTGGCCCATACACATTTTCAAATATTGCGAAAAATGTAAAACCACTATTCTGTGGCCTTTATCTGATGGTTTATTTACTAGTTCTTGATTTTTACCCAGGTTTTGCAGGGCTTCCCATTCCTGTTTAGTTAAATTAAAGCACACTTTCCCATTGTTTCTTAAGAAATCATAAAAAGTATTATCTACAACAAAGTTCACAATTGAAGAAAACTGTTGTATCCCTTCTTGCACAAAGGGAGGGATAAATTTACTTTTACAAAGCACATTTGAAATATCTAATAAGCAGTATGCATTGGCATCATTAACATCATAAAAACTATCAAATGAAGAGCTACAAGAAAAAAAACACGTCCCCTTCATTACTTTCCCCTTCCATATGATCAACACAAACATTGGGTTAATTAACAAGTGTAATTTTCTAATAAATCGAAGCTGTTCTATTTGCAAAACATGTTTTCTGGGTAGCACCGTTTGCACAAATTTAAGACCACACTTTAAAACAGACAGTTTTACATAGTTAAGTACAACACCAGATAAATTAACAAAGTTATCACAATATTCAGTTACTGCTACTTTCAAAGACCGCTTAACATTTTCAGTAACCCTTTTCTTGAAATTGTCATACCTAATTTATTGTTCCTCTTTGATGCCTTCTGACCATTCTTTCTTCTTCCCATAGTACTCATGTTTTTTATTACTCCGACAGTTATTCCTCATATAATCAGGTTGTAGCGGTGTTGGTAAAGGGGGATACATATTATCCTCTTCTTCTGATTCCCCCATACTACTAGTTGCTTCTGAAGAAGCAAAAGAAAAGCTAACTTTCAAATTTCCTTTACTAGAAGTTCTTTTCTCGGTTCTGCGATGATCGATTGGTTGATTTTTTTTAAATGCTTGTCCAGAGTTATAATCCCGAATGTCCCTTTCTAATTTATTGATTTTTTTCTTTTAATTATCTCACTAGATACTTCCTCCAGTTTACTATTGAAGCCACAAAGTACTTATTCAACACATGCAACACCCAATTGATTAGAAAGGGTAGAACCAAGCAGCAGAGATGTCATCTCTCAGCTTACGCTGCTTAGCTGCATCCCTTTCTACTTACGCTGCTTAGCTGCATCCCTTTCTAATCGAATATGTAGCCATTCGCCCACACAACTGTGAGCTACAGAAATCCACCTGTTTTCAAACTGTTTATCAATAGGGTCTGAAGAATTAAAAGGTTCAGCAGGGTTTTTAACAAATCTTAACCCGCGTGGTGTAATGTCCAAATCTAAATAGCGTTACAGGCTTAAGATGCTAAAATGTAGTACGTTTGCTTTCAGTATAGTTTTCTCCAAAGACTCAACTGTATCACGAGCATCTAAAGGGATTTGTACCATATCCACTCAACCCACACAGTGGAAGGGATTACCGGATTTTTTTGTTTCTCCCCTCCTCTAGTAATCTTTCCCAGGGTTTAGCAGAATCTACACCCCTGGCTATTAAATTACCTTCCACATATCTGGACTGTGTGATGCATTGTTCAGTAGTCATTTGAGTAGAATCAGACCCTTCCTCTCAAAAGATATGGGGCAAGTGTATTGAAGGATCACTGGACATAAATAATCAAAGAACCACAAAATCCAAACAAAATAGATATCCAGAACAAATCCAGTGATAAAGGATTAACAGTCCAGGTAGAGTTCACACAGTCCAAGTAGAATTCACACAGCAAATTTATTATAAATTACAATCCAACATCACTCTACTGCCTCGGTCAAACAGTCTTCTTGGAGTTAATGAAACACAGTTATACACATCATTAAATAATAAGAACAATTAACACCAGCGACATAATTAACCAGTAAAAAATACCTATCTACAAAAGAGCTTTCTATTTTATTGGTGTTAATTGTTTTTATTATTTAATGATGTGTGTAGCTGTGTTTAATTAATTCCAGGAAGGCTGTTTGGCCGAGGTGCTAGAGTGGTGTTGGATTGTTATTTTGTAATAAATTTGCTGTGTGAATTCTACTTTGACTGTGTGAACTCTACCTGGATTTTATCCTTTATCCCTGGCTTTGTTTTGGATATCTAGTCAGGCTAATGGGTCTGTAGTTCATGATATCAGTTGATGGTCCACCCTTATTTAGAGGGATGACCATTGTAGTCCTCCATTCACATGGCACAAAGCCTGTTTCAAGACTGTAGTGACTCCAGTGGCCCAGAAAGGTCATATTTCAGGCTATTCAGGAGGCTTCCTGGGATATTATCAGGGCCCACTGAGGCAGTGTTCTTGGCCTTCGAGAGTGCAGCCAGAACTTGCTCCCTATTTATAGTTAGTGAGGTTATGATTGAAGAGCGGAATTTGTCAGCCAACAGATTTGCTGTATCTCTTGGCTCAGTGAATGTGGCATCAATAACCACCAGTTCGGCCCACTGTTGCCTGTTACATTTGAGGCTTCTGACATAGCAGAAGAAGGTGTTATGGCTGTCTTTGATCTGAAAGGCTACTGTGACCTTGAAATTGGCTTTCTTGTTCTTAATAAGCCCTCTTAATTCCTGTTTAGTTTAATTAGAGATATGTTATCTTTGCAGGAGTTACAAATACCTAGTTTTAGCTAGGATTTGTTTTCCTTTTGTTGTATAACCTGTTTAATTTGTTTTTCCCCTAGAGTGGTTTGTTTTTAGAGTTTGTCATGGGCTTACTTTTGGTAGGTACAGCAACCTCTGTGCAGCCATTGACATGGTTGTATAGAGTTTCAATGAAAATTCTGAATAGGATGTTGTATTTTCTGGGTTTGGAGGAACATTAAAATTTGATCAGCTATTGCTTAATCCAAGGTAGTGTGCTTTGGAGTAGTTTCTGACTGTTGTAATGTTTGTTGGTGTTACTAAATTGAGTTTGATTTTGAAGGAGACTGCTTTGTGGTCAGACCTTACAAGGGAGGGTGTGGCAGTAGGGTGAGGTGCTGTGTTCTGCCATATTTGTGAGTGCATTGTGGTATACCTGTTGCTTTGCACAGTGTGAGCCATGTAAACTTTGGGCGCACAGGCTGTAGTGACTGTGCACTGCTACCATGAATTGTTCACTTGCCGTGGCACGTGGGCACACAGACTGCAAAACCCATACCTCAGTGCAATGTTATGTACCTCTTGATATATGTACTCTGGATGGCATGCAGTAGGGTTGCCACCTTCCCATATAACCAAAGTTGGACATTCTTTAAGGAAATGTTGAGCTTTTGCAGGATATGCTGTACTGTCAACCAATGCAAACAATTGGACTTGTTTTGCATAATAAAGGGTTGCTGCACAGAATTTGAGTTAATACTGTTTCATATGATTTTTAGGCATTTCAGATATAAAACAATTGTTTTATGCAACTGTTAAACGAAACCTGGGAAACATTTTTTTCGTAATCTGTGGACATTTGCCATTTTTCATGTGTTTTTTTTTTTTTTGCAGGACACAACTGCCCAATTAGGGACCTTTTTATGTAAAGAGAGACAAGTGGCAACATTAGTAATTTGTGAGCACATGGTTTGCATTAACTGTACACCCTTACCATGAATTGTTCAGTTGCTGTCTGTCTCATGGTGCAGTACCACTGTAGGATGCATAAGTTGCCGTCTTATGCACCTTGACCTAGCAAACCCTGCCATATTAGAGTACACTTCAGGCTCTGGTGCTCATTCCATTGCTTACAGGGATGAAGTACAGCCATTTGCTGAGTGTGGAGCACACACCTTATTCAGTGGTGTGCTGAGTGTGTGTTAGCGGTGGAGTTGTCTCTGAAGCTTATGCTTGTCTATTTTGTGGGATGGATGGCCTCCACACTGCTTTTACTATTGCATTGCAAAGGCCATCTATTTCCGGCCAACCAGTTTTTCAGAAAAAAATACTGGCTAGGTCAGCTGTTGTGCTAAATTTAAATAATTTAGCAGGCTATCCCACTAAGCACTGAGGAAACCAGCACCAACTGTAAAGCAGAGGGAAGGTTCCTAATATACATCTAAGGAGTTTGTGTCTGATATTTCAGCACATCATTGTACATTGCTGATTTTAATCATCTAGCCTATTCTGGATAGTTTTTCTTACATGTATAAAACATAGTCAGCAGAAACAAGACATAATGCCTGTCTTGTATAGTCAGTGTCTTCTTTGTGCTTGTAATAGCACATCTTCTGTCTTCTTGTGACTGCACTGTTCTTGGGCTGGCGGCGGGAAGGCAATGTATTTCCTAATACCGCAACTGCCTTTTGCAATGAACATGTTTATATTGTATAATGTTTTATGGAGCTTTTCTCCCCGGGACTCCATTGAAAATGGTCTGTTCTCATCCTAATGGACTGTTCCGGAAAACAAAATGTAAATAAATAAATAAAATATTCATTACTACAGATTTCTGGGTTTCTAAACATACAGTTTTTCAATATTACATTTTAGGGACTTCTTTTTTTCTTCTCCACTCGTATTCCTTGATACTTGGAACTTGCATTCTAAATTATTTTTTTCATATTTGCCCAAACTCCTTGACACTCTGAAGGGACGCAGGATCCATGATTCTAAGTCAGCTTTTATTTCCATCAGAGTCCTCACAAAATGAAACTCTGAATGCAGAAACTATCTTTTAACTCTGAAGTCAGATTTTAAGGAATTGTTTAAGCCAGCATGTAACTGTGCTTGTCAAGAAGATCCTCTTTTAAGTTTTGAAACTACACAATAGCTGAATGAATTTTTGTCCCTTTGCAGCATATTTTTAATTTGGCATTTTTCTTGATATGGCTGACTAATATAATTTTTTGTTCATAGGTAAGTACTAGGCTAGCTGCCCTTGCAGGTCATTTTAAGCCTAGTTACTTTCCCTTTTTGTGCTCGAAATAACCAATCCCATTTGGTTATAGATTGGCTGTACCCATCCCATGGTCGAGTAATTATATATTACCCCTAATGAGAATAACTGGGATCATGCCACAGATAATGTGAGGGGACCCATGCATGGGATAAAGCATTTAGAAGCTGCATCAGTCTGTTAGTAGTACAGCGACAGTCCTGGGGTAACTTTTGTTTTTTCCATTCATAGATGTATGTAGCATTCCCCATATGTTCCCAAATCCTGAACAACAGGGTCAACTCTTAAGGTAGTATTGTCATTGTGGTAGTTCAGTGTGGTAGTTGACTTCCTGAAAGATACAATAATGCATTTTTGGCATTTAATTTCAGACCATGATTTTGACACCAGTTGTTTATTTGAGACAAACCTTCCTGCAATATGGATAAGTCATTTGGGGATTCAGTGAAAGCTCCTGGCTTGCAATTGTCTGCAAACGTCATTAGCCAAAGCCCTTTGGTACTGGCTTTTATTTCAGAAAAGTAGGTGCATACAGGAGAGGTCCCAGCACAAAACCAAGGGGAACTTGGTAACTTATCCTATTTTTATCTGCATTCTATCTTTGAGCCATTTGGCAATCCAGCAGGTGACCTATTCCCAATTTATTTACCTTTTCTACTATGCCTGAATGGGGAATTGCATCAAATGTTTTGAACAAGTAGGGGTAATGTGGTGTGTACTGTTTTGCCTTCATTCTTTGCTTTGGTGACCTTTTTAGTAAAATCCACCAGGTTGAGTAAGCCTGACTTGCCCTTGACAAATTCAAACTGAGGGAGGTCTAGTGTTTATAGGTTTCCTATGTCCTGATTGATTAATTCCATCATAAGTCTTTCCTCAGCTTTGCATACAAGTCTGGTCAGACTTATTGGTCTGTAATTGCATGGGTCTGTGGAAGATCTTCCCTTATGAAAGGAAATGATTGTAGCTGTTCTCCATTTGCTTGGTACAAAACCTGTATAGAGGCTGAGAGTAAACTATGATTGTGGTATGGCTTAATCCTGCTTCATGCTGTTTAAGATGCATCTAGGGATGTTGTCAGGCCCATCAATGCAGTATTTTTAACTTTTGATAGCACATTTGGTACTTGGTCTTGTGTGATAGCTGGAGGTGAGCCAGTTTCAGGTATATCTTACTGACTCGATGGAGGAGAGAGAGAGAGAAAAAGAGGGGGTAAAGTTAGAGCCAAATTTATTGGGGCAATAGGTTAGCTATATCTTCAGCCGTAATGTAGGTAACATTGTTCACAGTCAGCTCAGCGCATTGCTGGGTTGTGCTTTTGAGATTACGAACATAACTAAAAAATGCCTTGTGATTGTCTTTGGCTTGGTTAGCTATTTTAGCTTCAGACTTTGCTTTGGGGAATTTTGTTAAGCTCCTGAATTTTGTTTATTTCAGTCAGAAGGGTCTAACATTTTGGGAATTATTCTTGCTACTTTTGGTCAAAATTATTTTCCTTTTATTATACAACTTGTTGATATTATGGTTTCAACATGCAGTTTTTTTTTTCTGAGGTTTGCCGTACACTTGTTCCTGTGGGGTACAGCTGTTATCTATGATCAAGTTTTTTTTGTTATTTGCCTCTTCAGTTTAGGAATTCAGATAATTTGTACCTTTCCAGCTTTAAAAAAAAAGTGCAGTTATCCTTTGTCAACAGTCAGTGTACCTGTGTTTCCGCTGCTGCTACTGCTGGCCTTAAAGAACCAGGTGAGCAGTGAATCCCTTCTGCACTCAGTCTTGTTTTAAACCCAAAGCATAACAAGTTTGCTGCTGACACCACTTTGAAAAAAAAGTGTTGCACTTTATTTAAAACCTTTTTACAGATTTTCTACATAAATTGTAAAGTTAAACTGTAAAATGCATTTCCTTCGATTTTCCCAAACAGGATGCCTGCATGCATCATGTCCCCTGCTCCCTCACCCAAGTGGTGAAGTCATGATTTTGAGTTTGACGCTGTATAAGGACAGAATGAAAAGTAGCGGTCATCGCCTGGTCATGCTGATGTCCGATCTGTCTAGTAGAAAATAGTCAAGGCAAAAAAAAAAATTGTTTTAAATTTGGATTTGCATTTGTGTCTGCTTTGGGCATTAGCTTTTAATAATTAATTAGTTTATTGCATGGTTTTGTTCTGAATTAGAATTTCAGAGCTGTGTGATAGCAACATTATTTTCAAGTTATGTACATAAAAAAATTTATATAGCTGCATTTTATTCCTTCTTAGTATATTTGCAATACCAATTCTTTGTTTCTCTGTTGAAGCGGATCATGTTTCTCATTTGGAGAATGTATCAGATGATGAGATCAACCGTCTGCTGGGAATGGTGGTGGATGTAGAAAATCTCTTCATGTCTGTACATAAGGAAGAAGATACGGATACAAAGCAGGTTTACTTCTACCTGTTTAAGGTAAAACACAAATTTTGATTAAGGTAGTTTTCTCTGCACTAAATATATACCTGAAGGGTAAACATAGTCTACCTGTCCTCTCAGTGTTCCCATGCTTATGATGTAGTGCTACCTTTCTTAGCTCTCCACATCCGGAAAAGAATGGATCCACTGCATTTTGTAGCCAGATCTTGTGATTTTTTTTTTTCTTTCTGTCCTGCTAGGAACTGCAGTGAATAAATACAGTTCATTGTTTACAGTTACAGGTTTGGTGCACCCTCTTGTGACCTGTTTGATTCAATAAAATCTGGCTTGTCAGTTTCAGTGGTCTAGTCCAGCAGTTAGTTCACTTGTCTCTCATGCTGAAAGATCGGAAGATTGTGGATTCTGTTCTTAGACCAGGCTGGATTCATTTTTCCCTACCAACACCTATCTATGCTACCTTGTAGTTTCTGCTTTTCCCAAATAAATCCTCATTTATTCCTATTGCAGTTGCATTCTCGTACCCTATCCTTTCAAATCCCCTGTACTCCTTACACCCTAGGGAAGATACTAGGACAACCCAACTATCTTCTTCAGAGAAAATACTGCTTTCCTCCCTACCCTCTGTCAGCTTTCAGACTCCGTCACCACTAAATATCCTTCTACCCTGCAACTTCTTTTTTCTTCTTGAACCTACTAACTGCCAACTATAACATACAGATCCCTTTAATAAGCATGCCACTCTTCAGCTTGTCCTCTATCCTTCTGCCACTGGGCCGTCTCTCATCCTACCTTGACTCTATACTATCTCTCAGCTTATCTCCATATCTGCCCAACCACCTCATCATACTTCCTCCCTGCACTCTCCACACATTGCACCAAACCTATTTAATGATGCCCCTTATCTTTGTTACAAATATACACTCCATTTCATCTCAAGCCAAAGCAAAATAAGTGAAAAAAGTACTATCAAAAACACAAGTGTAAATAATTCCCCAGTATACTAAAATCCGTCTAGGAGGAGACATTCACTGTAATCCTGGCCCCACCTATCAAGTGAACATCAAGACGGTTCACTACTACACACTGTCCAAACTCTGTCAAAGTCAACCCCTAAACTCTAGTAATGTAACTTTTGCATAAGGGTGATATTCTTGATGTAATTGAAAATTTAATTCCAACATAAATGACTCCGAAATTACACCTCCCCACTATAATGTCATCCATAATGATCATATAAAGAAGAAGGGTGGCATTATTGCATTAATATTTCCCAGCAACTACTAAATTTTCCCTTACAGTAAATCAATACAGAAATTCAGTTCAGTAGACCTTCTTCTTACTTCCCAGATATCCGTAACAGTTCCAGAGTTTATGTGAATGTCAGTTGGTTGGACATAAACTCTAACTCCCTTACATTTAGTGTGAACTTATTTGGCTTCTCAGAGCTAATTTAATAGCCTCCTACATTAAAGTAAGACACCAAATTCCTTATTAGACTGGACTCTTATTATCAGACCATAGCAAATTCCCCACCTCTGATACAATGTCTGACAGTCTCGGTGATTATCTCCAAATCTGTACAACCAGACATCTCACACTTTGACTTAAACAGCACACAACCTTCTGAAGTTTAACTGAGAAATGTTCATTGCTACCCTATCATCTATTAACTGCTACCCTATCATCTATTAACTGTAATTCCCTAAAAATCATTCCCTTAGATGATGCTTGAATTCAGTACAACTTTCCTGAATGGCCTTGCTCCTCCTAGAAGGAAGAGACTAACATCAAATATGCAGTTTACCTATCCAAGAGTGGTAGAATGCTAATGCAGGATTGAGAAACAGCATAGAAAGTGTGACAAAAATATGAAATGCTCCAATATCTTGAAAACTTCAGAATGTTTTGCAATTGTACAAAAAAGCAATTTAGCGAAGACAAAAAAATATACTATAATAATAGTAAGCACAACTCTGATGGTTGTCCAGAATTTTTTTGTAATGAAATCTTGCATTCCGGTCATAAATTTAACCCTAATCCCTCTCCCAGTAACTCATCACTTGAAACTTCAATACAGTTCAGCTCTTATGTCATAGATAGTATAGCATCTCTAAGCAAGGATTCCCCAACATCTGCTGTTAACCCTGCCCAGCAACCATGTACCACCATATCCACTTTCACCTTCAAACCTGTGCCCAACTCCTATGTAAAACTACTCTTAAGCAAACTCAAACCATGCTCTACTTCAGCTGATGGCCTTCCAAGCGACTACCTCTCATTCCATATAAATGGGTCAGTCCAGAAATCTCATGTTCACTCTCTCTGGAAAAAGTCATATTATCCCCCTACATAAAGGAGGAAATTCAACGGATATTATTAACTTGAGACATACAGCAGTCTTATCCCCCACCTCCGAAATACTTGAAAATGTATTCAGAAACAATTGCTGAGCTATCTCCTGCAGGAAGAATTGAATTCTCCCACACAACATAGCTTCTGTCCTTCTCATAGTTCTAGCACTGTGTTTCTTATCTATATAGATACTGCCAATAAAGCTATAGATAATAGCAAACTAGTCTCCTCTTTATTTCTAGACTTGTTTAATACCTTCAACACAGTTTGTCACAAGAACTTCTACTTCAGGTGGCTTCATTAGGTCTCTCTCTCAGCCCACCCTTTCATCGTTCAGAAGCTACCTATCTAGTAGGTATCAGTCAGTAAAATGGCACTCCGCCTTGTCTCCATACCTCCCAGTCATCTCTGGTGTACAAGGCTCTATCCTTGATCCCTCATTCTCACAAATACCCTACACACATCCACACAACAGGCCTC
The DNA here is from genome assembly GCF_019279795.1 of Protopterus annectens. Lineage (NCBI taxonomy): Eukaryota > Metazoa > Chordata > Ceratodontiformes > Protopteridae > Protopterus > Protopterus annectens. The sequence continues at coordinate 965,412,496 of NC_056747.1, forward strand.
CTAATATGGTATGCAGATGACTCTACACTCATTTGCACATCTGATACGACACACCTCCAGAAAATTACTCAGGAAGCTTTAACAGCAAGCAAAAATGAAAAAACAGCCAGCAAGGCTTAAAATTCAGTGCTTCCAATTTATTAATGTTATACACAACGAAAAATAACATAGAAAGGTAATCATTTTAACTCCGTACTTCTGCCACTTCATCAGACCATATCAAAAATTGTTCACACCATTTAAATATTTAATTTGAACATTAACGACCTAGATCTCATGATTTTAGAAATTATTATGAAGAAGCATTGTCATTTAAACCTTTATCTTTATTCAGATAAAGAGTAGTACAAAAAATATTGCAAGAATTTTACAAAAATGCAATAATCCATTTAAATTCTAAACACTCTGTATGAGTCTTAGCATCACCACCCTAATATTCATAATATACAGTTACAGAATCAAAAATATGTTCAGTACTAGTAGCACAAACCTGCTTAGAGAACATTTCTGATATTACCACTTTTTATGTCATACAGATGTTCTTTAATATAGTCTTTGAACGTGCGGTTGGCTTTTGCAATATAAAAACTCAAACAGCATTTACATGCAGTCAGATACACAAAGTTAAAACTGTTACTATCGGCATAAAAAGTTGAAATTGTAGGCTCATTTAGTTGTGGGACACACAAAAAAAGAAGAATTTTTTTTTTCTGAATTTACATATATTGCAAGCTTGCTAGCTGGTTTTTCGTTTTTACTTCTGAATTTTTGAGTGTTGAACCAGCTTTTATCCACTGTTTTTCTAATTAAGCTTTAACAGCAACTGAAACATGGCTTTGTAACTCACAATTCATGCTTAACCTAAAAAGGAAAAGAAAAAAAAACTACCCCCCCCCAAATCTCTCTCCAGTGAAAAAAAAACTAAATTTAATGTTTTCTCTCTCAATAATATAACCATTGAAGTCACTTCTCATAACAAGTTGTTAGAGATGATAGTGGATGATCTTAAATTTGTCCTGCATATACAAAATTGCATAAGAAGAAAAACTAGGGGTGCTTTATAGAGCCAAAAACTTTCTCACCTATGCAACTAAAGTTACACTTGGCACTATTCATCTCCTCTGCACATTTCTTTACAGCACTCCCATCCTTACTAACCTTCAGGCATCACAAAAATCAAAACGTGAGCAATGCTATAACAGAGCTGCTAAATACGGAGCAAATACACCTGTCAGAACCCACCACTGTATAGCACTAAAAAGCCTAAATTGGTTAGAACTACCCCATCAACTTAACATATACACAGCTTCTTACCACGTATAAAATTATAAAGAATCCATGTGCTTCTCTAGCACTAAATAACATTCTACTATTATTGTTCCTAGTCGGTCATTATGATCCAGTGACCAAAAACTCCCGTTTCTCTACAAACCTTTGAAATCTGGTGGGCATTGTCTATACTTGTACCATGTGGCTAAGTCCTGGAACTTCTTATCTGTAGCCATCAGGTCAGTTCCCTCCCTCCCTCCCAAATAAGCTGTTCTGAAAGACTTCCTAGCCAAAAGCTGTTTCTGTTTTTGCTCAACACCAGGATAAACTATATCTCTAAATGCAAACAAATATCCATTCATACCTTACTCCTTATTCTCCCTTGTTCATAGATTCATACTAAGCTAACTGCCCTTGTGAGCCATTTTAAGCTTAGCCAATTATCCCTTGTGAGACTCAAACCCTGCACCTTGTGTTTGTAAGGCAAACACCTTAACCATTAGGCCACCCTCCCAACCCCTTCACTCAGTTCCTTACTTCTAAGTCTGCTTTTTCTCTCACTTTGTATTGCAATTTTATTTTATTTTACATTTGTTAACCAGGCAGTGCCCGGCTGGGCAAGTAGCCCATTTTCAGCAGAGACCCGGGGAGAAAAGCTCCTTAAGAGTAGTACAAAAAAATATTACAAGAATTTTACAAAAATTTACAAAGAATGTACAAAAGGTTTAACAACTGCCTAAAATTTATAATTTATAAAGAGAGAATATAAACAGAAAACATTACATTTCCTAAGCCTTACTACAGACAGTAATATGAAACTCATTAGATACATAACTAAAATAAACCAGTGTGGTATTTTCATTTGGTAGAAGTAAGGCAAGGAGAAGATAGCAGAAAAAAAACATTTGATTGATGGCATGAGAAATTCCTGTTTGCGTTTATACTAACTTGCCTTTAATTTCTATATAAACTGGCTAAAATTTCTCTTAACTTTTAAATCATTGCCATATAATCTGTATATGTTATTAACCGATGTTTTCATAATGTGTTTAATTTGGTACAATTATTTAAACTGTAGTTGTTTTTGCATGAGTTTTAAAGCTGTATTGTTCTTTAAATGCTCTGTATTATTTTTAATCTTTTGTTCCCCTGCCCCTAGTGAAAATGGGCTCCTACCCAGTCGGATTCTCTTGATGATAATCAAATATCAACAATCAATAAAAAATAATAAATTTGGTAGTGACAGCGCAGTAAAGCATTTTTCTGTTTGTGGGAGGGGTGCTGCACTCTTGAGTAAAGCCTTTTGGATGCATTAAACTGAGGTCCCATCTGCCTGATTTGGTGGTAATTTAGGTTGATGTAAAAGATACCACGGACATTAGCAAAAAGAGTAGGGTGCTTTATTAAAAGCACCACAACACTTAATATGCAACTGCTGAAAAATAATAAAATGTGTAAACTATATACATATTGCCATATTTATGTGTAATGACAAAAAATATTAAACTTCATAAATATTTATCCACCACCCTTTTTAAATGTAAACACAATTTAATCATCATATATCCCACTTTCTGCTTTTCACACTTTCTTTCTTCCTTTGTATATATGCCATAAACAAGACCTTATAATTCACTTCACCTTCTTGTATTTTGTATATTTTTTAAAATTTTCCATAGAGTATCATCACCACATCAACTTTCTTCAAGAAATCTTTATTTTGTTTACATTCCAATGACATATTTCCCCAACTTGACGCGTTTCAGTTGCTTTGTTCCTCACATTTGAACTTCATTGACCCTTTAACTGGTATTTATTCGGCATCAGGTCCCACTTGAAGTCACTCCACTTTACTGCTTTCTTAAATCAGACGAACCTGGTCTTTACAGCTTTTTATTTTCATTTTTCTTATTAAAGTATTCTGTAAACTCCCCATCTAATGTCATTCTCCTCCAAGTTGTGGTTCACACAGTTCCCAAACTGTGTGGGCCTTTTCTTTGTTTACCATATTAAACAATGATCTTTTTTCTTCCTTTACTATACTAAATAATGACCGTGTCAAGCGTAATTTGTTTCATACAGTCCAATACAAATGTAATGATAAGAAAACAGTTGGGTTCAACAATCCTAAACCACCATTTTCTTTCATATTACTGCATTCAGCTTTGACCCTAAAGTTCTAGAAAATACTATGTTTAATAACTCTGATCCTTTCTGAGAGGAAGGCACATCAGCTCCTGCCAAATTCATTTTCTCCAGAATCACTGAATTTATTTGGTAATCTTTTTTATTATAAGTTAACATAAATGTTTTCCAAAAAATTCCTATTTCTCAACTTGTCTGTAACTTCAGTTCGCTCTCCTAACACAACTCCCAGTACCTCAAGTAGAAATCGTTGAAAAGTGATGCCCCATTTTTACATGATCCGTGATCTCCTTACTTTTATTCTTTCATCTTGTTTTTTCTATCCGACATACTGCCTCCTCCATTCACTTTTTAATCTTTGCTACCAACACTAAATCTGTGTAGAAGAGTGCTATCAGAAAAGACACCCCCTTCTTGGTCTCCCACTCTACCTCTCAACCCACTTGAAGCATCTGTATGATGTAAGATCGTGAAGGGCCGATCTTGTCACCTGAACGTGATTGACTTCTTCAAATCAGTCTCCAGAGCCGTGGACAAGGGTAAGGTGGTCAACACAGCCTATCTAGACCTTGCCAAGGCCTTTGACACCATGCCCCACTCTGGAATCATAGATAAACTTACTAAGCTGGGCATTAATCCCTACGTCACCCAATGAGTTGCTAACTGGCTTACTCATAGAGAACCCACACTGTAAAAGTAACCAACTCCAAATCCAGCTCCAGACGAGTGACAAGTTGAGTACCTCAGGGTTCAGTCCTGGGACCACTCTTTTCTCTGAAGTACAGGCCAATGCTAAGGGACTCTGGCTAACAAAGTTCGCAGATGACTGCAAACTGGGAGCCATTATTGAATCCCCAAATGATGTGGATACTCTACAAAAGGGCCTTACAGAAACTGATGCTTGGTGCCAGAGCCATGGGCTCAAGCTCAATACCAAGAAATGTATAGTATCCACTTTGGGAAAAAACGTGTACCCGTGAATTACCATATAGGTGGAAGTACACTAAACACCGAAAGTGTGATAAGAGACTTAGGGACACAGGTGGACAGTGGTCTCGCCTTCGATAACCACATCGCCACAACAGTCAGGAAATCCTTCTATGTGGCACACCTCATCACTAAGCGCTTTTCATCCAGAAAAAAGGAGGTCATTGTCCCACTGTACTCATCCCTCATTAGACCCATTATAGAATACAACGCCCCATTTGGTATGTACCTCTCAAGACATCTGCAACAACTGGAAAGGCCACAGAAATACCTCACTAAAAGAATCACAGGCCTAAAGCAGATACCCTACGCTGACTGCCTTAAATAAACTCCAGCTATACTCTGTCGCATATCATCTACTCAGAGGCAATCTCTGCTTAACATACAAGGCCATGTCAAACCCAGAGCTGTTGGACATACTACACTTAAAGAAATCCCAATCCCTCAGAGCCACAAGCTCCAGGGATCTAAACCTTGTCATCACAATAAACAAAACATGCTGGAGGGATAGGTTCCTGACCCATAGACTCCCCATACTCTGGAATAGATTGCCCATACATGTCAAGCAGAGTGCCTCTTTGGCCCTCTTCCAAAGGAACCTTGACGATTGGATGGGAGAAAGGAAATTCACCCCTGGGATCACGTCAGTCGCCCTGCTAGACAGGGGTCCAGGGAAGTAAATAGTATGGGAAGAAATAGCCAGGGAATTGTTATGGCTAGGCTTGTATAGGCCCTAGGGCTGATAGCCTAGTACCAACCTATGAACAACATTCTTCACCAAACCAAATAAAGTCTTATTTAAGGAGCACCCTTATTTCACATTTCTGCTCCCCTTCACCCTCCCAGTGAATCATCCATTAAAAGGTGACCTCACTCTGTGCCATTTTGTTCAACTTCAGTGTTTTTTTATCTCCTAAGTCATATAATTCTCGAATACTTCATGTTGATGATTCAGTCTAACAAATGTGCTTTCTGCATTTTCTGTCATTTTTGCATTCCTCCTTTAACCTGACTTTACTGTCAACAATTTCCATAACAATCTATAACGTTCAAAAAAATGACACGGATATATGAAACTTGAATTATGTCACTGATAAAACAGAACGAAAAAAATGAAAAAACACTCCTTTTAAATCCACAGAAACCTCACTGCTTCACTAATTGGCAAGATGTTGAACTAAAGTGTAACAAAAAGACTGTTACACACTGATGTTTAGCAGTTCAAAAGTAAAGTAGGACTAAATCTGTTTATATCCCAGGCATATACATTCCTGTAACTCTTCCAAATGATGCAAAGTAACTTGAACACAACTCACAACAGTCTGTGTGGAGAGACCACAACAACCATAAAACGTACCTTAGAATGTTTGTAAAAGCTGATGAAATGTTGTAGAGCAAATGCCTGGTTGCTCAGGAAGTCCTGACTATCCGTTTAGCTTGTGGTAGAGAAACCCAATCCAATACTTTGTAGTTAGAAAACACAAGAAGCTTCCCTTGGCAAACTCAATAGTTCCAGACTTGCAGGAAGCAAATGAAGCACTAGCACAATTGCTATGTAAACAAACTCAGAAGTTCCAAACTCATAGGAAGCAAAAAGGCTGTAGACTGAAAATAAATCCTTTATTACAACGATAGCATTCCTTAAGCACTAGTTGAGCGCTTTCATCTGCACCATCGCAGACTTCATCAGAACTAGTGCAAAACATTTAATTAACTCATTTAAAAACAGTTTTGGCGCCAAAACTTTGTTACTCAATTTAAAGAAACAGTACTCCATTTGTAACATAACTAATATTGGACCTATATAAAAAACATATAAATCTTGGTGATTTATGTATATACATACCAAAAGTAAATACAAATGTATATATAATTATAAATATTGATTTTAAAAGTCACTAAAAATAATTATTCATATGGTATTGTGATTGAAATACTAAAACATGAATTAAATTCACTATATGTACTTACATTTCATCAAATATTGCAGCCATAAAAATATTATATATCAAGAATTAAAAATGGTTTTATACTTATAAAATCGTTGATACCTAGATTCCTGGTGGAATCAGTTAAAATCTGCCACTTGCTTTCTTTACAGGCCAGTCTTGTTTTCCAATCCCCTCCAAAAGGAATTTCCTTCACCTCATCTATTATCATAAAGGTGAATGCGTGTCCCTCACCATATTCCTTGATGTGTCTGTATAGGGCATTTTTACTATCCATTTTCCTAATTTTATAATAATGCTCATAAATACGTTTCTTTAACTCTCTTTCTGTTTTGCCTATATAATAGGCTGGACATTTTTTGCACAGAGCTAAATATACTATGTGCTTGGTGCTGCAATTTCCACCTATGCTCCTAATTTTACTGTGATTAATGTCATTCAAAACAATATCACTGTTGGTGTTTATATGTGTACATTGTTTGCATCTTCCGCACTTTCTGGTGAAAACCTTGTCTTTATTATTGTTTCTGCCTTTCCCTAACTTGGAATGTTCCAGTAATCTTTTATGTTGGGACCAGTTTTGTATACTATCTTAGGTTCCTCACCCAGTATATTTTGTTGACATCTGATACTGTGATAATGTCCCCATTTTTCCTTTTTATGTCCCTAATCTTGGTGCTGTGAGGGGTATAGGTCAGAACACACACTCTACCCATATTTGCTTTCTGCAAGTTAGCGTTGATCTCTTTATCAAGACCTAGCAGTGGTTTGTATTTTATTCCCCATTGGGATTTGACAAATTCAATGGTGTCACTAATCATGTTGCTGGGATATCCTCTCCTTTCAAATAAATCTGCTAACAGAACCATTTCTCCTTCCATGAATTCTCTAGTTGATGACATTCTAGCACATCTAATGCACTGTCCCTTCATAATATTTTTGAAAATGTGTGGTGGATGTTCACTACCAAAAAATAGATAATCATTAGAGAATGTGCTTTTCTATGTATCTTGGATGTAAAACCTTCCTCATTGGAACCTATGAACACATCCAAATATGAAATACCTGAGTTATTTGTTTCATAGGTAAATTTCAAAAAAATTGGTAGTTTCGTTGATGTATTCAATAAATTGTGGTATTGTCTCGCTGGGTCCCTTCCACAGAATGAATATATCGTTCAGAAATCTTACATAGAAGGTGATGTAGCTGGAGAATGCACAGTTGGTAATGAATTATTCTCCCAATCAGACATAACCAAGTTTGCAAATATGGGGCAATAAGATGCGCCCATAGCAACTCCCTTGCTTTGTCTGAAAATTCACCGAAAGTAAGATAATTGTGATCCAACACTAGGCCCATCATATCCATGATTAGATTTATTTTATCCCAGGTCAATGTAGAAACTTTCTAAGACTCCTGGCAAATCTTTCTAGTCCCTCGTCCTTAGGAATACATGAAAATAAGTCACATACATCAATGGTGATGAATGTACATTGGTCTGTCCATTTGTCAGGACTGAGTTTACTCAAGAAATCCCATGAGTCTTTGATGATGAATGGTACATGTATAAATATGTTTCGTCCATCTATCGATCGTTACTCCTATGTTATATGTTTTGACTTTGAACCTGAGATGATGGGTCTGAAGGGTGGTTTGGTCAGAGACTTATGAATTTTCGGTATTCCTATTATGCAAGCCATCACTGGATGATCCACTTTAGAAACCTATATACTTCTTCTGTGATGCGGTTATCAATAAAGTATTCTTCCAAAGCTATGTCAATTCTTCTAAAACCTTGGTTAATTTGATTGATTGAAACCTGTTGGTAATTCCCAGAATGGTATAAAATATGGTATATCTCAGTGATATAATCTTTTTGGGGATAAATATCTGCCCCTCCCCCCTTGTCGGGTTTCATTATTCTTACGTCTTTTTTATACATATATTCATTCAGTACCGCTCTTTCTTCTTTGGAGATGTTATCTTTTGTTAATTCCTGTTTTTTCCGATATTCTCTTGTGATTTCATGGTTGAGTAGATACAGTTCTTTACATATCATTTGTTCAAATACATTCACTTGTAGTTAGAAAAACACAAGAAGCTTCCCTTGGCAAACTCAATAGTTCCAGACTTGCAGGAAGCAAATGAAGCACTAGCACAATTGCTATGTAAACAAACTCAGAAGTTCCAAACTCATAGGAAGCAAAAAAGGCGCTGTAGACTGAAAATAAATCCTTTATTACAACGATAGCATTCCTTAAGCACTAGTTGAGCGCTTTCATCTGCACCATCGCAGACTTCATCAGAACTAGTGCAAAACATTTAATTAACTCATTTAAAACAGTTTTTGGCGCCAAAACTTTGTTACTCAATTTAAAGAAACAGTACTCCATTTGTAACATAACTAATATTGGACCTATATAAAAAACATATAAATCTTGGTGATTTATGTATATACATACCAAAAGTAAATACAAATGTATATATAATTATAAATATTGATTTTAAAAGTCACTAAAAATAATTATTCATATGGTATTGTGATTGAAATACTAAAACATGAATTAAATTCACTATATGTACTTACATTTCATCAAATATTGCAGCCATAAAAATATTATATATCAAGAATTAAAAATGGTTTTATACTTATAAAATCGTTGATACCTAGATTCCTGGTGGAATCAGTTAAAATCTGCCACTTGCTTTCTTTACAGGCCAGTCTTGTTTTCCAATCCCCTCCAAAAGGAATTTCCTTCACCTCATCTATTATCATAAAGGTGAATGCGTGTCCCTCACCATATTCCTTGATGTGTCTGTATAGGGCATTTTTACTATCCATTTTCCTAATTTTATAATAATGCTCATAAATACGCTTCTTTAACTCTCTTTCTGTTTTGCCTATATAATAGGCTGGACATTTTGCACAGAGCTAAATATACTATGTGCTTGGTGCCGCAATTTCCACCTATGCTCCTAATTTTACTGTGATTAATGTCATTCAAAACAATATCACTGTTGGTGTTTATATGTGTACATTGTTTGCATCTTCCGCACTTTCTGGTGAAAACCTTGTCTTTATTATTGTTTCTGCTTTTCCCTAACTTGGAATGTTCCAGTAATCTTTTTGTTGGGACCAGTTTTGTATACTATCTTAGGTTCCTCACCCAGTATATTTTTGTTGACATCTGATACTGTGATAATGTCCCAATATTTCTTTATAATGTCCTTAATCTGGTGCTGTGAGGGGTATAGGTCAGAACACACACTCTACCCATATTTGCTTTCTGCAAGTTAAGCGTTGATCTCTTTATCAAGACCTAGCAGTGGTTTGTATTTTATTCCCCATTGGGATTTGACAAATTCAATGGTGTCACTAATCATGTTGCTGGGATATCCTCTCCTTTCAAATAAATCTGCTAACAGAACCATTTCTCCTTCCATGAATTCTCTAGTTGATGACATTCTAGCACATCTAATGCACTGTCCCTTCATAATATTTTTGAAAATGTGTGGTGGATGTTCACTACCAAAAATAGATAATCATTAGAGAATGTGCTTTTTCTATGTATCTTGGATGTAAAACCTTCCTCATTGGAACCTATGAACACATCCAAATATGAAATACCTGAGTTATTTGTTTCATAGGTAAATTTCAAAAATTGGTAGTTTCAAGTTGATGTATTCAATAAATTGTGGTATTGTCTCAAGGTCCCTTCCACAGAATGAATATATCGTCCAGAAATCTTACATAGAAGGTGATGTAGCTGGAGAATGCACAGTTGGTAATGAATTCATTCTCCCAATCAGACATAACCAAGTTTGCAAATATGGGGCACAAGATGTATAGCAACTCCCTGCTTTGTCTGAAAAATTCACCCTCGAAAGTAAGATAATTGTGATCCAACACTAGGCCCATCATATCCATGATTAGATTTATTTTATCCCAGGTCAATGTAGAAAACTTTCTAAGACTCCTGGCAAATCTCTAGTCCCTCGCCCTTAGGAATACATGAAAATAAGTCACATACATCAATGGTGATGAATGTACATTGTTCTGTCCATTTGTCAGGACTGAGTTTACTCAAGAAATCCCATGAGTCTCTACAAAAGGGCCTTACAGAGCTGATTAGCTTGGTGCACTTAGAGCCATGGGCTCAAGCTCAATGCCAAGAAATGTATAGTATCCACTTTGGGAAAAAAACGTGTACCCGTGAATTACCATATAGGTGGCAGTACACTAAACACCGAAAGTGTGATAAGAGACTTAGGGACACAGGTGGACAGTGGTCTCACCTTCGATAACCACATTGCCACAACAGTCAGGAAATCCTATGTGGCACACCTCATCACTAAGGGCTTTTCATCAAGAAAAAGGTCATTCTCCCACTGTACTCATCCCTCATTAGACCCATTATAGAATACAACGCCCCATTTGGTATATACCTCTCAAGACATCTGCAACAACTGGAAAGGCCACAAAAATACCTCACTAAAAGAATCACAGGCCTAAAGCAGATACCCTACACTGACCGCCTTAAAAAACTCCAGCTATACTCTGTCGCATATCATCTACTCAGAGGCAATCTCTGCTTAACATACAAGGCCATGTCAAACCCAGAGCTGTTGGACATACTACACTTAAAGAAATCCCAGTCCCTCAGAGCCACAAGCTCCAGGGATCTAAACCTTGTCATCACAATAAACAAAACATGCTGGAGGAATAGGTTCCTGACCCAGAGACTCCCCATACTCTGGAATAGATTGCCCATACATGTCAAGCAGAGTGCCTCTTTGGCCCTCTTCCAAAGGAACCTTGACGATTGGATGGGAGAAAGAATTCATCCCGGGGATCACGTCAGTCGCCCTGCTAGACAGAGTCCAGGGAAGTAAATAGTATGGGAAGAAATAGCCAGGGAATTGTTATGGCTAGGCTTGTATAGGCCCTAGGGCTGATAGCCTAGTACCAACCTATGAACAACATTCTTCACCAAACCAAATAAAGCCTTATTTAAGGAGCACCCTTATTTCACATTTCTGCTCCCCTTCACCCTCCCAGTGAATCATCCATTAAAAAGTGACCTCACTCTGTGCCATTTTGTTCAACTTCAGTGTTTTTTTGATCTCCCAAGTCATATAATTCTCGAATACTTCATGTTGATGATTCAGTCTAACAAATGTGCTTTCTGCATTTTCTGTCATTTTTGCATTCCTCCTTTAACCTGACTTTACTGTCAACAATTTCCATAACAATCTATAACGTGTCTAACTTCTTTTCCATGAACTCTTTGTGCACTGGTACAATTCATATCAGAAATACACTATCAGTTGTACTGTTTTCATTAACATCTTTTAGTCACAATTGCACAATGTCAGTAGTTGCCATTTTGTGGGATATATGAATTTGGCAGTACCTCTTGCACTGTTTCTTTAGCTTTCATCCTTCTGCCAGCCATTTATTTAGTATCTTTAGAAAAATATCCTTCTCAGCTGTCTTCATCTGCATGTAAAAAGTATGTCCAATACGATCTTCCTGAACTATCTTCTTTAATGACCTTTACACAAATAACTAACTCCTTCGTCTTCATTTCCTTGTGTAATATGACCGTCTCTTCATTTTTCTAATCTTTCTTTTGTGGCCCTGTTGCTCCTTGATGTACATTTTTCAAAAGAATCAGCCACCTTTTGAAAATCTGCCTTTGTTTTCTGCAATACTCTTTCTTCATTGTGTCTTCGTCCTAACTTCTCGAAAAAATGAAAGATTGCCCGATTCTACTACTTGCACAATTCTGCTGTGTTTGTAAAATAATTCTTAGCTGCTGTCCCCTTAAAAGAATCTAAACTGCTGTATCTAGTAGCTGTTCAAATCCATGTACTAAGCCATTATAGTTTTTTTTTTATCATTCCACATTTCTGTTTCTCTGTAATCTTGTTTATATTTTTCTTAATTGCCATCCAACACACACCCCATGACTTATAAAACTGTATAATTGAAAACTGCATTTACATCATGGCCTTATAAGTGGGGTATCTGTTGATTTCATCTGTAGATCGTTCTTGCTACAGGTTCAGAAAGTGCATGCTGTTGCAACCGTCGTCTGTCTGACGTATCCATTTGCTTACTGGGATTTGGATAATAACCTCTTTGGGGAAATTGTTCTTATTGGCTGTATAAATTCTGAACTTTAAACTTTATAGATGTCTGACAGTGATGTTAAAACATTACCAATTGTCTTAAGTGCATGAAGCAAATATCACAGAAGGGCAATCATTTATATTGCCTATGTTGTGTAGGCCCAGAGCATAGCAATGACCACTTTTTCTCATTCTGCTTGATTCAACCAGAGGACAATTCCTCATGGAGCAGAATCTGTCTATGATTATCTAGCTCATTCACCATGGAGTCAGCCAAGGCCTCCGCTAGCCACTTATCGAAGCGTAAACACTTAGAGAAGCTCCTTAGGAAGAAATGAAGAGAAAGCAATGGCGGCCTTTTGAAATCCAGGGATTTTCCTAGGCCAGACGGCATTGAGGTTAGAGAATCATTTTTGCAACCCATGTCCTCAAAGTGGGTTCACTGCCAAAACCTCTGGTGAAACCTTAGAGGCTGTCCCGCTGTCAGACAATGGCATGTTTTTATGGGCTGAATCCAGGGCTCTGTCAGTCTGGAGTCCCCCTGACAGCCTCTGGAACTGATGCCCATATCGTTATTAACAGAGGAGAGGGTGGTATCTTGATGTTACTTGTTTAGAAGGAGGTTATTTCAAAACAGAATAAGGCTACTAGGCGTCCGCCTGTGATCCAAGACTTGTAATATGGCTAACCCTGCACAGCCAAAGAAAAAGACTTCCAAGCCAAAACAGACACCCACCAGCTTCCCTCATCCTTCCCACATTACTTCCCAGGATCTTTTTCAACTGACAGAGGATTTCATGAGTTTCTTGAAAGACAGTCAGCCTGTTTAAGGAATCCCAGTATCAGTCTCCTTTTAAAGGAAGAAGAACTAAACCCACCCCAGAGGAGGGATTGTACACCCCTGATTCAGAGGTAGATGAGCTGGCCCCCTATTCTCTTCTTCCCCAGAGGATTTCTCCTTTAGAGATGCCCTTCACAGGATGAGTGAAACCTCCATAGGAGGAGGCAAAGAAGTTGTCAGGCTCAGTTAAGATACCAGGGGCTTTATGGGCCTGCCTGAGCCTAAGCCACTTGTTGTACATCCAGTCTAAGAACCAGTGGACAGTGCATTTATTAGCGCATTAGTGGAGCCAGACCCCCAGTGCTCTGCTTCCAGGAAGCCTGGTCACTTTTTACAGGATCCAGGATTCCCAGATATTCTTGTAGAAGAACACTTTATTCGATTCAGCTGTGTACCCCTTTATTCTAGCAAAAGAACCTCCTTGGCTTCAATAGGGAATCCTTTCCCAGTGACAGGGACAGTAGGGTGGTCATCCACATTGGGAAGATGACCTACACCCTTACTACCTTGACCTTTAGGATGCTCAACTTGCCAGATGTGCATGCTGGTTTCTAGAGTTCGTATTAGTTTAACTGAAATTTAAGGCAGAGTGTATCATGCACAAGGACCCGAAAACAAGAGAGATGCTTGAGCTGTGCGACTGCAGTACTCTAGTTGCCAAGCAACCTCGTGAAATGTGGCTGTGATGCACTGAATGCATCATGCAGGTAGTAGCTACTGAACTGTCCTAGTAAACATGCCTGGCTGAGGGACTAGCTCCTGCAATACGA
>NC_056747.1:965434091-965441591 GCF_019279795.1 Protopterus annectens
TTTCGGCTGCTTCAGTTAGGGGTTGCTGCAGCAGATCGTAGGTCCACAGAATGAGTGACAATCGAGTTTTACAGTATTGAGTTGCCAGCCTGGCATCCAGCCTTCCACAGAAGGCACACACATGCACACAGTCGCACCTGGGGACGATTGAGAATGTCCAATCCACCTGCTGCATGTCTTGGGAATGTGGCAGGAAACTGGAGCATTTGGAGAATTCCCATGCGAACCCAGGGAGTACATGCAGACTCCACACAGAAGGCACCCCAGCCGAGAATTGAACCAGAGAATCTCTTGTTGTGAGGCAAAAACTTTAACTGCTTCACCACTGTGCCAGCCAATTTTGCTGTAACTAAGTAACTGTAATAAAATCACGAGTAGGCTGTACTTTTGTGTAAATTATTTGCTTTATAGTACGTTTAATTGTATTACTGTATACGTATTCATAGATGTGATTTGTTTCCTAGTCTTGTGTGTGTAAGTGCATTCTCACTGCATGTCAAGCTTGCTCAGAAATGGTTTCTGGTCTTATTAGGTTTAAAGTAAACCATTCTTTGTTTTCACAGATTTTTTTTTTTTTTTTTTTATACCACTAACTGCTTTGTACTGTTGGGCGGCCACAGTGGTGCAGCGGTTAGTGTTGCCACCTCACAGCAAGAGGTTCTTCGGTTCGATTCTTGGCTGGGGTGCCTTCTGTGTGGAGTCTGCATGTCCTCCCTGTGGTCGTGTGGGTTTCCTCTGGGTGCTCCAGTTTCCTCCCACATCCCAAAGACATGCATAGGTGGATTGGACACTCTAAATTGGCCCTAGGTGTGTATGTGTGCATGTGTGTGCCTTCTGTGGAAGGTTGGGCGCTGGGCTGGGAACTCGACACCGTAAAACTCCACTGCCAATCATGAGCAGACAAATGATCCGCTGTGGCGACCCCTAACTGGGAAAAAGCCGAAAGAAGAAGAACTGCTTTTTACTGTCAGTTATAGACCCACTGAGTTATGTGCTACTTGACTATCTTAATCAGTGATAAAACTCTCTGCAAGACTTTAGTAGACTGCATCAGTGCCTACAAATTAGGTGGGTAGTAGACAGTAGCATTTCCATTTGCAGTTTTAACTTGCTCCATACCTGACACTCTGACAGCTTGCAGAGGGAGACTGTCCTGCTGCAGTAACATATGGTTCTACATGCAATGAAAAGAGAAGTTTGAGGAAATGAAATCATGGCATTTTCAGTGTTGAAGACCCATAGTGTGGGACTGTGAGTTAGACATAGTGTATGCTTGTTTATTATAGGGGGGCCCGCTCAGGGCATCGTATGTCCGATCCACATAACAGAGGAGTGGAGTGACATGGGTTCACCGCACTTAACAGCTGTCTATGGATGCAACTTACCAGATTGGTCTAAGTAAGGGCATTTTGAGTGTAGGCATTTTCTTGGTTGATCTGCCTTGGTCATTGTGGAGCACAAGATGCAATGTCTGCATTTCATTTGATGTGTTTGGATGGGGTAGGAAGTATTTATGGTCCAACAATACAACTGCCTCTACACTGCAACATGAAGCTGTAGCAGGTCAGTCCCTGCATACCAGGATGTTATTACAGGGCTCCCTTATTGAAAGTGAGAGACTTGTAGTTGTGAATCTCACAACTGAAGTGCAGTGGTGAAGAATTACAAGGAAACTGAAACCCTGCTTTAATGCAGTTACGCCTCTATACCACTGCTACGTTTATGCACAAACTGCAAAATTGCTGTTTCTCCAAGTAAGAGGAATACACTGGGGCACCCCAGTGCTGGATGCTGGTATACTTTTGTAATTTCTCACTATTCCATTCTTTGTAGTTGCAATCCTCACACTTTGAACAGAAATCCATTTTACAACTAGTTTGGGCAGATGATGTGACTGACATTCCTTCTAGTCTGATGGATTGTAATGTTGTTTAGACCACTGTCATGCACATTTCAAATAGCAGATGTTGTGGTCTGGGTTACCCCAGCCCAAAGCTGTAGATAACCAGTATTATTCATATTGTGGGGCCGAGAGATAGGTGTTCTTATAACCAAAACACCAGTAATACCACATATAAAATAATTTGTGTACCTTCAATGTGGACTTCAGTAACTGGACTTAAGTAGCTGTCGCAGAATAGTGATGTGGACAGCCACTTACTTGTACAGAGCTGACATGAATATCAACAGAGAAAAAATGATGTGTAATCCTGTTATTGCCATGCTTTCTCAGAACTGCTAATGCTTGTTCCAGCCTAGTAATCATTTTATCGGGAGCATTGAGACACAAGTCTGAGTTGAAATTATTTTGTTGAATTAATCACTGTTTTTCAGCCTGCACTTGTTAAAGACACTTCATCTGTTTGTTACTGTACTGCTCTTAGGTTGTGATAACAGTATTCTGATATTTCCTAACCTCCTGTGATACTGCAAAAGGTGTTCTGAGTTTGCCAAAGTTCTCCTGAGTCTGCCAAATATTTCTTAAGTTTTACAAAGTTTTTGTGTGTTGTGAACATTTTTCAGGTTTAGTGAACTTATTTCCAGGGATTCCTGATATTGCAGGAATTCTTACTTCTGTTGTAAAGTGTTTGTTACTAAATTTGAAATCAAAGCCAGTTTGTTTTATATTGGGAAAGTTTTTTGCACTCTGGTGGGAACAGAGAGTGAAATTCAGCATCCAAGGTGGGAACTACTAGTTGATAGCTTATTGTGATTTGATATGATTGGCCTAAGGGTTTAACTTTTAAGTCTTTTATCATGCTCGCAATTCTGTTCCCCATGCTTGCAAATAAGCAAACCTCTTCAGTTTAAAATCCTCTATAGGAAAGTTTCTCTGTAGTCTCCCACTGTTCACAGCTGCCCGAAGAGCTGCCAGTTTGTGCAGAGGGTGGTATCACTGCAGGTCTTCTAATAGTATACTACTAAACACTCTCACTTTGACCTTTAAATGACTCTCCCTTACTCTTTCCCATCTAGAAATTGTGGTTCTTTGGCTTACATAGCATAGACTAGATTCAGATGTGCTGAATCTAAACTGCTTGGTATCACTGTGCTCTTAAACCAACCATCTTACATTAAGAGGGCCTCCTTGCACCCTTGTGGCAAAAGTGTGTAGCTCAGGACCCATCTGAGTTGGGGATTGCTGGAGAAGGGTTCTGTTTGGGGCTTTCCCATTGGTAGTTGGATTAAAACTGTTTAAATTTGCCTGTATATAAGCCTTGCGTTTGCTCTCATTTTACTGGAGCTACTCAATGTTTGGTAACTTTAGCCGGAGGTCTGGAGTGCATCTGCACTAAAATCCAAGGCATCCACTGAAAAAACTGAAAAATAAGTATATTTTAAGCCAGCACTGCACTTCAATTGTATTTAATTGAACGGCTGCTTTATTTTTGCTGTTTGTGACTAAGTCCAGCTTGCAGACTTCCTTTCCAAATACGACATTCAGAAAAATCCTGCCACAGTGAGCCGGCGGTTTTGCATCATTTGTCCTACCAGTTTGATTGATATGGGTATCTTGAGGCAATGTAGCAATTGCTCCATGTATACTGACAACCATTTACTCCTAAAACAAACGAACACCCTATGTGAGAGATGCAAATACACTGTGGAACTGGAGTCAATTTTCTCACATAAAAACAAATTAGACATCAAACAGGTTGTCAGCACACATGCTTCACCTCTCATGCAAACCTCACCTCTCACACAAAATAAGGTCGCAACTCATAAACCCATATATGCAGAGGTACTTGCTAAAAGCCTGCCAAAAGCACAGAGACCTCCCAGCGCACACTAACCACTAAGCAAAAAGAAACCACTACACATATCAACACACACCTTCATCTCAACAAATAAGCCCATAAGGCAAAACACATCAAATGTCTTGGTCGTAGGCGATTCCATAGTGAGACACACGGATGTCCCCCTCACCAGATTGGATAGGGGAAGGTCGCAGTCAGCTGCCTATCAGGTGCCAGGATCTGACAAATCACACCTGCACTCAAGTCACTCGATAACAAGTATCGTTATGACTCTGTCATAGTCCATGTTGGAGTGAACGACTTGAGACATACCTCTCTGGACTATATGAAGAGAGACATGATGGAACTCTTTGATTATGTGTCCCTAGCCATAAGCAGTATCCTACCATCACTCAGGATGATGCCACAATACAAACAAATAATAATTGACTTCACCGATTGGTTCAGCTTCTGGTGTCAGTCCAGGGGGGTCCAGTATCTGTCAGCTTAGGAGGATGTGGTAGACAGACTCTGTGTTTTGCTAGAGATGATTTGCACCTGCCCTCCCTAGTCTTTCGGATATGGGTGAAGGTCCTTGCCTCCCCCATAGTGCCTTTTGTAGGCAGTGTCAAAGGAGCAAATTTTCTAATGTAACAAAATCTAATCCAGACAAACTCAGGGTTGTTCTGCTTAATGCTAGAAGTTTAAACACGAAACTGCACTCCCTGGAAGCAGTCCTCACCTTGGAGGATGTCAACATGTGTGCAATTACTGAGACATGGTTTAAGGCCACTGAGAGCACCCCGGTCGAGCTGGGCTACAATGGCTTCCACAAGCTCCAAAATGAGCGTGAAGAAAACAAAGGTGGAGGTGTATCCATTTCCATTAAAACCAAATACACTTCAAGACTGGTCAGACAGCATGACTCTCTCAAACTACTCAGTGTCCAATTAACTGCTGGGAAAGTACCATACCACATCATTGTTGGCTATAGATCCCCCTCCATCAACCAGGATAAGCACACCACTTACCTCGACTTAATGGAATCCCTCTCCATACAGCCCAACACCTTAGTCATGGGAGATTTCAACTATCCTTCCATAGACCAAGGGACATATGTGAGCAAAAACCCATTCCCCCACAGGTTCCTGGACTTTAACACAAATGCTGTGGAACAGATGGTGTGCACCCCCTCTAGGAGTTCTAATGTTTTTGACATAGAACTCACCAACATGGGGGCCACTGTACTTCCCCATGAGTGATGCCCTCCCTGCTTAGGTCAGACCACAAGTCAGTCTCGTTTGAAGTAACTGCTGGAATCAACACACTCACAGGAGCAAAAATTATAAAAAAAACTCTACCAAAGCTAACTACTGCCTACTAAGCAATGGTACAAAACGCTTCATACCACCTGCAATCGCAGACATCAGTGATCACAATGCAGAAGTGTATGCAAATGCCCCGTACAAACATTTAAGCGACTGCATAAACTCTGCTGTACTGGATCAAAACCAGGTCTTCTTGTAAAAACAATCCACCGTGGTGGACTTCAAGTATAAACAGATTGTATAGCAAGAGGAAGAAACTGTTGTCCAAAAGCAAGAGAGATATCACTGTGCAACTATGTCTGAAATATAAAAAAGAATGCCCAGCTATGTGCCGAACTGGTTGTAGATGGGATCAGTCATACTACACAGGATCAGTCATACTACACTGGAAGATATTGCCAACCTGCTAAGTGACAGATTCAGTGCAGACTTCACCCCCCCCCCCATCCCCACCTACCACAACCCAAAGCATACCTGACACCTGCCCTCTACCTAGTATCTCTAGAAAACAGGTAGTCTCTGTGCTCACCAAGGCCAAAAACACAGCCTCCGTGGGACCAGATAATATCCCAGGTTGTTTACTAAACAATCTAAACAAGACCTGGCAGATCCACTTGACCTGTCTAATCATAGCTTGAATTTGTTCGCTATATTCCTGCAGAATGGAGAACAGCAACAGTAGTCCCTGTGCACAGAGAGAGGCCATCAACTGACGGTGGGAACTACAGACCCTTAAGTCTAACCAGCCTCAACTGCAAGGCTGTGGAAAGGATTATCATGGACCTTCTTAACAAGGACATAGGTGACCTCCATACGCTGGACCCAACCAGTTTTGTCTTTGAGTAGATCATGCTTGTTAAACTTGGTAGACTTCTTTGAGAATGTCACCAAAGCTATGGACGAAGGTAAGACTGTGCACATAGCCTATTTTGACCTTGCCAAGGCTTTTGACACAGTTCCCCACTCTGCCATCATTGAAAAACTTTTCCCAGATAGAGATTAACCCTTAGGTTACTGGATGGGTAGCCAGTTGGCTCACCAGCAGAACACACACTATCAAAATTGGTGACTCCACCTCCACCAGTAGAGTCATCTCCAGTGGAGTACCACAGGGGTCTGTGCTGGCCCCCTTATTGTTTAGCATCTGTTTCTCAGAAGTCCAGGCCAAAGTAGATGGCCTTTGGCTCACAAATTTCGCTGATGATTTTAAACCAGGAGCAGTCATGGAGTCCCCCAACGATGTTGACATATTACAAGAAGGGCTAACACAAACAAATGGTTGGTGTCAAAGCCATGGTCTAAAATTAAATGCAAAAAAAATGCATTATTCCCTTTGGTAAAATGGAATTCCCTACAAATTACAACATTGACAGCACCTCCCCCCTGAGTTCCAACCCAGTGGTACAAGATTTGGTAGCACATGTTAATAACAATCTGAACTTTGAACACCAAGTTTCTACAGCAGCTGGAGAGACCTGAGAGGGTTCTCACTAAGAAAATACAGGGACTCCAAACCATGACCTGCTTGGACAGACTGAAAGCCCTGTCACTTTACTCTCTACCTTATAGGCTGCAGAGAAGTGACTTGTGCAGGTCTATAGGGCAATTGCCAACCCTGCCCTAATGGAAATGCTGCACATCCGCAAGTCAACTGGCATAGGAGTCACTCACACTAGGGATCTCAACCTAGTTTGTGACATTAACAGAACATGTTGGAGAGATAGATATGTCTCCCAGAGACTGCCTCTTCTCTGGACTAGACTTTGTTTATGTAAAACAGAGCTCCTCACTGACCCTATTCAAACGTAACTTAGATAATTGGATGGGAGACTGCAGATTCGGCCCTGGGATGGCACCCATATCCCTCATGGACAGGGGTAGCTGGTGTTGATCACAGACCCTCTCTGTTCATAAATTTGTTCTGGAAACTACACAAAAAGAACAAATGGTAATACTTGGGATTAACATGGCTAGGCTTGTGAAGGCTCTAGGGCTGCTAGCCTAGTAACCTGCATTGTTTCAGTGGGCAGCTTCCTACAGTAGGTAGTAATGGCAAAGGCAGTTGGCTTAGTTTCTAGCCAGTAATTGGAATCAATGACAAGAGTCCAGTTTATTGGTGGTTAGCTGGAAGCAGAGTACTCTTGCCTCTAAATGTTCATTGTCCAGTGGTTGCAAAATAATCTCTGTGTCAGTGTGTAAAGAATTGAAAGTTTCATTAAACAAGGTTAGCATGAACAGGCAGTTTCAAAATGGAAAGTCAGGTTTTAGAATCATTCAGCATAATAGGAGGTTCTCTGTTACTTCTATTGGCACTCTTGTAATTCACTTTACTAATGTTTAGACTACAACATTTTGAATACTGCCCTCCACTTCTCATTTCATAGAAACCACGGTGTGTTTCTGTGCACTAAGATCACATGAACTGGGGTTACTAA